>NW_019104386.1:0-64341 GCF_001856785.1 Myzus persicae
CGAATAACACAGAAACATATGTATCTAATATGTATCTAAGAGCACAGTGCATATACGGATTTTTAATATAAACACATAATAATATGTGATATTTTAATGCCCACAGTATTAGTGAGTGAATCTGACGTGGTAAGTGCAGCATTATAAATACCTATTGACAGTGTTGATGAAAGCGGTGTATCTGATGACGAGTGTTTTATTGATTATGAACTAAGGGTTGACAATAACTACACACACAATGATTTTATAGAACAATCTCCGTATACAAGCACTGCAAGTATTCAAAATCAAAATAATATTATAAATCCAAATATTTATACAATCTCCGGCTACAATCGATTTTGATCATCATTTATTATATGGTTTAGAAGATTTAATACCTTTAATAAACTCTGAAGCATTAACCTCATATGAACAACCTCGTAGACAAAATAGACAAACTAAAACATCTAAGACTGCACCAAATAATATCCAAATTCAATCTCCGGTAGTTATTTATAAAGATATAAATTGGAAAAAAGGAAATTTGATTTTAAATAAAAATGTCGCTGAGTTTTTAGGAAATTCAAGTTTGCCAATTGAAATCAGACATTTAATTTCACCATTAGATTTTTTTAGTTTTTTTTTTGATGATGAACTATTAGACTCAATTGTTGAGCAGAGTTTATTGTACAGTGTACAGCAAAATATAAACAATACATTTCGGTTTACCAAAAATGAACTAAATAAATATTTAGGTATTGTTGCTTTGATGTCGCTTGTACATTTACCTAATACAAGAAGTTATTGGGATTGTGTGCTTGGAAATACAATGGTTCAGGAAACTATGAGTTTAAAGCGATTTGAACTTATTCGTAGGTACTTACATTTTAATAATAATGAAACCGCGTTGCCCGTGTCCGATGAAAATTACGATCGTCTTCATCGAATAAGGCCCGTGTTGGATCATTAAAAAAAAAAATGCAATTCAATTCCTATTGAAGAAAATTTGTCCTACCAAGGCCCGTAGTTATTTAAAACAATATTTACCACTAAAACCGCACAAATGGGGCTATAAGATTTTTGTTCTGAGTGGTGTATCGGGATTTTCATATAATTTTGAAGTTTATTTAGGCCTGAAGAATAACCCTGATCAAAGACTGCAAAATGAACCTAATTAATGAGCGTCAGCGAATATTGTAGTCAGGTTAGCACGTATTATTCCTATAAATCAAAACTATAAACTCTATTTTGACAACTACTACACCACTCTAGCTCTTGAAGTTTACTTTAAAAAAATGGTTTATACAGTTTGGGCACATTACGAAGAAATAGAGTTAATGGCCTCATTTTACCGGATGAAAAATGTTTAAAAACGAAACCTAGAAGGTTTTCTTCTGAATGCTTGGCGGAAGTTACAGCGGTGATTTGGAAAGATAATAAATGCATTACATTACTTTCAACCTTATCTGGAAAATTACTGGAAACCGAAGTCAAACTGTAGTTAGGTGTAGTACGGTGCCATGTAAAAACATCGTTGGTGTTTGCAACAAACATATGGGCGGTGTAGATTTATTAGATGCCCATATCGCCCCATATAGAGTCAGAATGAGGTCCAAAAAATGGTATTTTAAAATGTTTATCATTTCTTTGATGTTGCGATGGCTAATGCGTGGATTTTATACAAAAAAGTTAAGAATGATGAAAAGTATATGCCACAAAAAGATTTTTGTCAAGAAATAGCCGTATCATTGTGCAAAATTGGAGAACAACTAACACCAACCAGAGGGAGGAAACGAAAAGAACCGGAACAAAGTGAAAAAAGAACGAAGTAATAAGTCGAATTAGTTTAGATTATTCAATATAAATAAATAAATATTACTATATATTTCTAGGATATCAAACATTTAAGCCACCAATAAACGTACGGGTTTACATGATTGCACATCTCCCAAAAATAACCGACAAGAGATAACGCTGCAAAAATAATGATTGTGGCAAAAAAACATCAATTATGTGCCGAAAGTGCACAGTATACTCATGTTTAAATAAAACAAATGGCTGTTTTTATGATTATCATTACACACAATGATAACATTTTTTATATTATTCACCTTCTCTACTTTTATAATATAGTGTTATAAGTTTTTTTAATTTTTTAATGAATAAAAAATATCAATGTTGCAAATCAAATAATGTACTGAGTAAAAATTATATTTGTAGTTAAAAATTTTTTTTTGAATAAAATACTCATCTCTGTATGCACAATGTTCCATATATGGAACAATTTAAAATTTTGAAATTTTAAACCAAAACTTGAAAATTTTTTTTTTACAGAAAAAAAAAATCGTGCAGTGGTGGGTTAACGTACTAGTTGTACTAGTACTAGTACTTTAAGAACTTGCCGGAGTGTTAAAGTATTACACATTATAATAATAAAGTTTAATTAAAACTTAAAAGTGAAACTGGCGTATAACTTGTAAATTCAAAGTTATAACTTAATACGATGTATGCAGCTGTCCAGTCGCAACAATACCTAGTACAATACTGTTACACCGCAACGTATGTTACCACAAACAGATACAAACCGATCGTCTATAGTGATAAACAGTAAATACACGATGTCGTCCAAAACGGTAATATAAATTACAAGCAAATAATACATTTTATAGTAAGTAGCTAAAAAAAATACTTAAAAAATAATAGAAGTTACTAATTTAGACTTCGACGTTTTTGAAGAAATAGTAATTTTTAAATTAGTACTTTTATCTAATTAAACTATGTACCTATAAATTATAAAAACAGCTAAATAGTAAATTGTAATAATTTATTTATGTAAAATTATATTAATTTACTGAAAATACTTTCAGTTCAGCGGTAGTTAAATCTTTCTAATGAGTTATCCTAGATTTGTCAGACGAAAGACTAAGAACTTTAACGGCATACAAATTAGTTTCTTCTACTATAAAATTATAAAAATCATCAGATACTAGCAAATCAAAATAATCGATAGGCTCATGCCCTTTCGGCTGTACTCTCAACCCTGCATTTCCTATAAACGGAATTAATGGGACCTGTACTGGATTAGAACTCCAATGCTCAGCCGATATGCTATGTCTTATTTCGGGTATGTCTGCCTCCGTCAATAAATTATCTTCAGAATCGCTTTCCTCTGTATCTACTTCAAAATCACTATCTCCATCATCTACATCTGACTCTTGTAATAATGCCAATAATTGTTCGTCAGTCAACGTCTTACCCATCGTTACTACTGGAGACCTCTCTCGTGATGGTCCTGGTTGACTATCCATATTTATACTAGGATCCAAAAAATGTCTACATAATAATACAATAATAAGTTGTTGGTAAAAAATGATATGATATATCATAAAATCAAGTATTCTATAAGGTATGCAATAGGCATAAGTTTTTTTTTCATTATATATTTATACGAAACAAAAAATATAATATACAATGGTATTCAAATAAAAATAATACGTAATTATACGTAGTAAAAGTAAATAATAGCTAGTACATAAAAATTATATAACATAAAATTGTAATAAAATAACTTACCGTCAAAATAATTATGAATTGCTCTAGTTGTTTGATAAAATAAAATAGCAGGCGTCCGTTACAGTTGCGTAAATGACGCGAAATGAAACAAATTAAATAGTGGCAAAGTAGCCATATTGCATGATATAGTATGTTACAAATGATATAATAATTGTTATAATTTGTAAATGATTAATATCAGTAAAAGAATTCATAATATATCAAATATACACCCTGTATACGTGCATATACATCGTTTTGGGAAGGCCGTCAAAAACAACGATTATCAGTATCTAAAAATAACGAAAACTCAAACCAATTATAGTTTAAAATATAGAGTTTATTGTCTATAGCCTGTGTACATTTCAGAGTTTATTAAAATAAAATCGATTAAATTATGGAGGATACAAACATACATGTTACTGACGCGTAAACGCGTCACTGGCCCAATGGAATAAACTCTGTTGACGCGTATACGCGTCAGCGGCGTTGAAAGTGTTAAATATAACAAAATAAATGTTATTTTTCAATGTTTTATTAAATTCAAATTAGATTGGTATTCATTTAACCGGAACAATTAATTACCTAGGTATAGTCTGTACCTATAGATAAATGTAAAATGTAAAATTGTATTATTCATGCAACCATGCACCAAGTTAATAAATTAAAATACCTACCTAACCTTTATGATTATGTATCTATAATTTGAATGCATATTTTACAATTTTGCAGTATATTTTAGGCTATTTTACAAAGAAAAACAAATACTCTGTGATACCATTTACTTGGATTTTAAACTGCGGCAATGTAAATTTATCTAAATGGCCAATATACGGTGTAGTGAACTCAATGATTATGGAAGCAACTTATCCAGAGTTAGATTGGCCAAATTTTTCAGTAGATAAGTTTCACAAATTTTCAGTAAGTATCTAATTAACCATTGAATACTTATAATAGATATTTATGTTGTAACTTCTAAACAGCATTAATTTACTCACTAATCAAAAATATATTTTTATATTTTTTACTTTAATACTTACCTACCTACCTATACATATGACATACTTTATATATTTACCTACTGGTTAAAAAAGTTTTGATACCTACATGTCAAATTAATTTTCAAAATTTAAGATTTTAATGAAAAACATAAAATTGTTTGTGCAACGGCGCTCTTGCTCCGCGGGACATCGCGTCGGGTATCGAACATTCGCGAAGATGAACCCCGTCCCCCACACCCACCAGTGATCAGGCTGCCAGCCGCGGGCTACAACCGTCAAGTGTCAAGACGTCGAGTGTCAACCAGTTCTCTCCGCACGTCCGTGCTTGGCCGGTCGAATATTGCCTTTTCGTACCCGCGCCATCTTTGCCGTTAACGTAGTGTCTCTTCCTAGACACACAAGTCACTGCAGCTCGCAAATACCCGCCGCAAGTGTCGCACGGCCAGCTAACGACAAAAGGGTTTCAATAGCTCCGTGACGGTGCGTATACAGAAAAATATAAAATATTTATAATAATGTGCGCTACCTAGGTGGCTAGGTATGTCAATATGGTGGTAAAATAATGTTTACTAATTTCATTATATTTAATATACCTATTCTTTCGACTAACAATTTTTAATTTTGTAAATTGTAGACACGTTTGAGGATGCTAAGATGAAAGAAAAGGAACTATTCTTGTCTGCACCTGAATCCGAAAGTCCAGTGAAAAAAAAAAAGAAAAAGCAAAAAGGTTTATCCAGCAACAATTGAAACTGAAAGTGACAGTGGTAAGTGTTATAATTTTAATTTTCCACTAATGGTTAATTATGCATAAATTAATTTAATGAACATTCTCTAGTTCTACTTAATGCAGCGGTCCTCACTACGCGGCCCGCGGGCCGCATGCGGCCCTTTAACAAATTTAGTGCGGCCCGCACTAAAATAAAATTGTACATTTTAAAATCCAAAATTCTATAAACAGTGAACAAAATCGTTCATTTTATTTATCTTATCTTTCTATTTTAAACTTGTATTGAATTACCAGTTAGACAGATAAGTAGGTAGGTACCTATACGATTATGAGTTTGTTCATTTCCGCTGCGTAGTCTTGTGTGAACAGTTTATCCGTTATCGCTTATTGTCCGTTTGTATTTGATCACGTATTGTTACAATATTTAATTCTGTGCTTTTAACATTGTGAGTACAGGATTCTGTGAGTAAGCTGTTAATTCTCTATCATGGCAAAACGTAAAATCGAAGATGAACACAGAATATTTCAAGACAGTTGGGAGATTGAATTTTTCTGTATTTCTGGTAAGAAACACGATGCTTTATGTTTAATTTGTCGTAAAACCATAACTATTCCAAAACGTTATAGTATTAATCGTCATTACAATACTCACCATACGGAATTTTCTAAAAATTATCCCCACCCATCTAAAATAAGAGAAGAAAAACTAGTTGAATTAAAAAAAGGAATTTTTTCTGAAAAACAATCAATGTTACGGTTCACTAATAAAAATGAACTTGCAACAAAAGCATCGTATGAAGTAACACATATGTTAGCCAAACGCATGAAACCATTTTCGGATGCCGAACTAATAAAAAATTGTATGGAAACAGTAGTAAATACTTTGTTTTGTAATTTTTCCAATTTTAAAGAAATACGTGACCAAATTTCAAATCTGCAGTTATCTGATGCTACATGTGTTCGTAGGATCGAACATCTTGGAAATCAAGTATTCGATTCAGTGATCAACGAATTAATAGATTGCCGATTTTTTTCTTTAGCATTAGATTCATCAGTAGATATAAGCTCTACTTCTCAATTAATACTTTTTGTTAGGTTTTGTTCAAAAGATAATATTATTAAAGAAGACTTTTTGAAAGTCATACCGATGAAAAACCAAACTCGTGGTGTGGATTATTTTGAAACAATTTCAACATTTTTTGAAAAAAATAAAATAGATTGGAAAAATTTAATTTCCATATGTACAGACGGTTGTCCTTTAATGATTGGAACTAAATCTGGTCTTGTTACTCTTATTAAGAATAAAATTGTAAAACCAAAATTAATCAATTTCCATTGTATTATTCATCAAGAAAATTTATCATGCAAATTTCCAAATGATTTTAGTGTTGTCATGAATAAAGCAATTAAAATCGTCAATTTTATCAGAGCTAGAGATTTAAATCACAAAAAATTTAAAGAATTTCTTTCCGAACTAAATTCCCAATACAGTGATATTATGTTTCATACTGAAGTACGATGGCTAAGCAAAGGTAAAGTCTTAGAACGATTTTTTTCCCTTTGTGAAGAAAATAAATTATTTATCCACGAACAAAAAGGTGAATTTCCTGAAATAAACTCATTAGAATTTTGGTACAAACTTGCATTTCTTCCAGATGTAACAAAAAGTTTAAATATACTTCAAACAAATCTACAAGGAGAAAAGAAACTTATCCCTCACATGGCCAGTAAGATTTTTGCTTTTGAAGAAAAGCTCAAATGTACATTGAAGAAGTATCTGATAATGATTTTTCAAGTTTTTCCAATTTTGATGTAATGAAAAAAGAAAATAACATTTTTTCTGATGATACTGATATAGAAACTTTAAAACCACAATTGCTTGAACTATTGGTCACTTTAAAAAATGAAATGAACAGTCGTTTCAATGATATTAAAAACTTAAGAAATGCATTTCGATTTATTGAAAATCCGTGGGCAGTAACTACAAAAGAAATATTTGAAATTAATATTATGAATCATAACATTGGTTTATTGAAAAACGAATTAATTGACTTACAGGAGGACATAACATTAAAATATATTTTTAATGATAAAAATAATGCAATGGAATTTTGGAATACACTTGAGGAACATCAATATCCTTCCCTTTTATCAAATGTAAAAGCTATTCTAACATTTTTTGGGTCGACATATTTGTGTGAAGCTGCTTTTAGTAAGTTAACATTTATAAAAAACAAATACAGAAATCGTTTGAGTGATGTGCATTTGGACGATTTACTGCGGTTGTCAACATCAAATACACCCGTAGACATAAACAAGATCATAAAACAAACAGAGAGGTACCGTCCATCAACATCAAAACAACATTAAATCAAATAAATTAATCAAAAGCTAAATTAAAAATTATCAATCTAATAATTTAATAAATATATACTGTACTAATAATATAAATGAAAACATGTGTGACTTTTTCCTACAATACCCTTTCCTAACAAAATGTATAATATATAATACATATATATGTATATATAATTTTTATATTTTAAATTATTATCACTAAAAATGTAAGCGGCCCGCAAGGAATTTTCAAAAATTACATTTGGCCCTTTCTAAAATCCTGGTGAGGACCGCTGATTTAATGTATCAAAATATAAAATCTTTGAATTAATATTTTACTTTTCTTAAAATATATTTACTTTTATATTATTCCAAGGGTAAAATTAATTATTAAATATACATAAATATCTTATTAAAAATTATGATAGACTAAACTGTTTATGCCTGCTTAGTACTTATTCTTAAAATACTGCTTCGTCCACCATTCTTATATCTGCATTTAATCTATCCCGCCAACGTTGACGAGGTCTTCACCTGGGACGCTTGTTGGTAAGGTTATTAATCAGTACTTTTTTAATTATGCTTCCCTCAGCTCATGACTCACATGGCTCACATGACCGGCCCATTCCATACGTTTAGCTTTTAAAAAACATTTAATATTTGGTTTATTATAAAGCGATTCTAAGTTGGATTTTTTTCTCCTTTCATAATCTCCAGTTAATTCATTTCTCGCAGGGCCGTATATTTTCATCAGCACCTTCCTCTCGAAAATAAGAAGTTTCTCCTCATCTCCTTGAGTTGTCGACCACGTCTCACAGGCATATGTCACTATTGGGCGTAAGTAAGCTAAGTACATTTTTCCATTTGTCGTCCATGATAACATACTCGAATTTAACAGTTTATTTAGTGAGAAATATGCACGATTCGCCGAGTTTATCCTAAGTTTGATTTCATTGTGCATATCGTTTTTATGATTGATGTTTACTCCTAGATATTTGAAGTCATCGACTAGTTCAGAGGTGTATGGCCCGACCACCAAATCATTCATAGTAGGCATGTGGCGTGCCATTATCATATATTTTGTATTGGCTTCGTTAATTATAAGTCCCATATTCCGACTGGATGCAATTAATTTTTCTACAGTTTGTGCAACCTCCTGACGACTATTTCCTAATATGACTACGTCATCCGCATAAGCCAATATTGTCATATTTTCATTAATCTCCATGACTCGGTCATCCCCTACATCTCTGACAACTTTTTCAAGAGCGAGATTAAACAAAATGGGAGAGAGGGAATCTCCCTGCTTTAGTCCCGATTTTACTTCGAAATGAGGGGATAGTTCTCCTTGCCATCGGACTTTGCAGAGTGTGTTGGAGTTGCATATCTTTATCATTCTTATTAATTTATTTAGAATACCTAAATTTGCCAAAGAAATCCATAACTGGTCTCTATTTATGCTGTCGTAGGCTTGCTTGAAATCAACGAAAATCATGCGGATTTCTTTATTGTATTCATAGTAATTTTCCATAATTTGTCGAATAGTAAATATATGGTTTGTAGTTGATTTCCCTCTTATAAATCCGCTTTGGTATTCTCCAATAATATCCGTTGCATATTTTTCAAGTTTGCTGAGGATTGTCAGAGACAGAACCTTGTACCTAGTATCCATAGGGAGATTCCTCGGTAATTTTCAACTTTCGCTGGGTCTCCTTTCTTGAAAATCGGGCAGATGATTGCCATATTCCAGTCCGTTGGTATTTTTTCTCTAATCCATACATTATAAATTAGTTTATGTATTTCAGTAGTTAATTGTTCTCCCACCAGTTTATTAACTCCGAATTTATATTATCCTCTCCGGGGAATTTAATATTTTTAAGAGAATTTATTATCGTTTTAACTTCATCCAATGTAGGCTCTGTGATTTCTGGCTCCACTGTATGGTAGATTATTTTTTCGTAGGGTGTGATGTTATCTTGTATGCTATTTAAAATTCTCTTGAAAAATCGCTGGTAATTTGACTACCCTAGACTAGGGAATAACAAATTATTGATGGCAATGAAAATGCACGGAACGATAATTACCAGACGATGGATTCACAAAATCACAACAACGTGGTTTCGGACGACTGCAAACAGAACATGAAACTAGTGTTGTACGAACACGAAAATAAGCTGACTGGGCAACGGATAAAAATGAAGTGAAGATCATTTAACGGTCGAGAACTAACGAAAAAACGAAATGAATGGCCTTTCAGTGCCACCACACTAAACAATAAACAATGGAAAAACTAGGAACTTTGTGACACTGAAAGCATGACTAAATGAAAAAGTTTTGAACATAACCGACAAAATATGAAAACATTAATAATGATTCCACAGCTGGCCGGTCGCACACGAACGCCTAATAAGCGTCCTCGGACGAAGGCTGCAACTGTGGAACGCACCGCTACGTGCACATGAAAACGATAACATAAAATAAAACATATACTAACCGCACATGGCGGGAATTCAAAATATTGAATTGATTGCATGCGTAGACACCATTTATTTTCAAACTCGACAGCTAACTGTGCCCATTTTTTAGTATCTGGTACAACTAATACCTATCATAGGAAGTTATAATTTATTAAAATAACGACTATATTTTACTACATACCAATTACCAGACTGGCTTATTATAGCTTATAAGTTATAAACCTAATATACAATTTATCTTAATTATGTCCTATTGTTAGTTTACTCAGAATACTACAAACATTACATAATTTTGTATTTAAAGTATCCCATTAAAACTTCATTTAACTTCACTTGTCAAACAATGCCAATGCCCATGCACTCTCCTTTCTTTTAGAAATGGTTTAACGTGCCATCTGGGTTTTGAGCTACTAAATAATAATTTAGTATTAAAAAATAATAGATACTGAAATAAAAGATTATAATATTATCACTGGTCGTTTTTGTTCTTTTTGTGTAAAGTGGCTAAATAGACAAGTAACACTTTTCTATGATACACTTGGTTTACATAATTATACCATTGTATTGTAATATTGTACATTTGTACCATTGGAATATTTGATAATTGATTGTCACGCAGATGCGTGACGTCAATAATTATTATCATAATATAAAAAGAACAAATCTATGATAATAATAATAATAATTTAACATATCGTCGTGTGTAGTTAATGTTACATTTTATGATTATTTTAATGTTTTTGGTAAAAACCAAGTATTTTCTTTGTTATTCGAAGTGCAAAACAACACAATAAAGAAAATGAAAACATTATTAATAAACCAAAATATTTTGAACAATGTAACAAACAGGGGCCGTCTCGTATAATTCAAACCAAAATACGGTATAAGTCTAGTTTACCGGACACCTTTTTTTTTTGAAATTTTTTTTTCAAAAGGGTTGTTTTGGCGATTTAAGAACGATGGTGCAAAAAAAAATTTGCGGAAATTATTATTTTGGAAGTTATAGCCTCCCAAAGTTAACGATTTTACGTTTATACGCATGCGCGCAACACTACTAATGCCGCGCAAGGACCTAGAGTTTGGCGACCGGAGGACTTTTTTAATTTTTTTCATACTTTAACTGTGTAACACTGCCATATACTACGATATAACTTCCCCTGTAACCTACTTAAGGTGGTGTTGCATAGCAAGTCGGGGGATATTTTCGACTTGCGGAGCGGAGCGACGAGTGCCGCAAACTGTGTTATCACTTTGCTACAACACGATTGCGCAAATTTTCCTTTTTTGACCCGACTAATTACACCACGATTGCGCAAAAAATTTGGAACACGATTGCGCCCCGATCCCTTTTTACCTGTTAAAATCACAACACCATTGCGCACCAAATGATATGTGTATATACTATAAATAATAATTTATATACAACATAAAATAATGCATACAATATACATACAATACATACTTTTTCAAATGAAAATATATAGAATTATAAATTATATTAAAGTCAATATACTCAATATTATTTGTTTGTTGATATTATATTATTAATAGGTAATAAGTTTAAGTCATAGACCTAATAACTAGTTATATGGTTCAAGTGCGTGTATATGAAAATGTATTGAATGTATACATTATTTTATGTTGTATATAAATTATTATACATAGTATATAGTATATACACATATCATTTGGTGCGCAATGGTGTTGTGATTTTAACAGGTAAAAAGGGATCGGGGCGCAATCGTGTTCCAAATTTTTTGCGCAATCGTGGTGTAATTAACCGGGTCAAAAAAGGAAAAATTGCGCAATCGTGTTGCAGCGAATCACTGCTCTGCTTACTGTAGGTAATTAACTATAGGTAATTTAGTTATCTATAAAAGATATATTTAATAACATAATTATAATATGAATAGGAATATAGTTATTTAATTGGGTATACCATAGGATATTTATCTGTGCTCGATATAATTGTTTTGTTATTATAATAATCATTTTACGATACTATAATGTATGTCGCTTCATTGCATGTAAAACTTACACAAGCTTTTAAGATGGCAGTCAGTAAGCATCTAAATTTATTTGATTTTAAACAATTTGAGCTAGAGGATAATGGTTTAAAATTAATAAAAAAGTTAATGGATTTTGGTGTAATTCAAACAAATGTCAAATGAATACGTGGGCATGATATGACACTCGTAAGTGATGTAACTGTTTTGGATAAATTTAAATGGAAATGTCGGAGTTTGGTTAACGATCCAAAAAAGAAACAAAAACAATGTCGCAATTATAGGTAAGTAATTCTTAATTTATTTTAAAGTATGCACAGAGCTAAGATTAGGGTTTGTTGTTTTTTTTTTCATTATAGTTCATCTCTTAGAAAAGGTACATTCTTTGCCTAGTCACATTTGTCCTTACTAGATATATGTGGTTTTGTATATTTGTGGACGATGAATTGTCTATCATTTATTATGCAAAACCAATTACGTTTTGCCAAGAACACAGTAGCTGATTGGAATTCTTTTTTGCGGGAAGTCACTTTTGACGGTATGATCGTCAAAAAATGCTTGTTGGGCGGAGTAGACAGAACTGTAGAAATTGATGAATCAAAGTTTGGGAAAAGGAAGTACCACTGTCGACATAGGGTAGAAGGACAGTGGTGTTCGGAGGATATGAAAGGGAAACCGGTTCTTGTTTTCTTATCCCAGTAGAAGATAGATCGTCCTCCACTTTATTAGAAATAATTAAAGAGTGGATTAAGCCCGGTACAACAATCATTTCGGATTGTTGGAAGGTAATAAATAAAAGTTCAACAACATTAACATAAAACTAAAATTAGATTATTATTAATAAGTAATAGGCCTATGACTGTCTCGAAAATGAACGTTATGTTCATCTTAAGGTCAACCACTCTCTAAATTTTAAGGATCCTGTAACTGGTGCACATACTAATACAATCGAATCTACTTGGCGCCACGCAAAGGTGTCTATGCCTAACTATAGGAGACAAAAAGAGTTTGATGGCGGTTACTTAGCGAAATACATGTTCCTGAAGAAGTGCCGTGTATTAAAACAAGATCCGACAGTGGAGTTTTTCCGTCATGCAGGTGCTTTGTACAATATTAACGACAAACAACTTGACGACGAATACAAAATTGTAGATTAAGATGAAGATGAAAATGACTGTGAAACTGATGAAAATGAATGCTTTGAAGAGTTAATAAAAATTAAACATAATAAAATAAAATGTGACTTGTAACTTTTGAAATAAAAAATCTCGAGGTCCTCCGCGTGGTAATATAGTAGTGCTGCGCGCATGCGTATAAACGTAAAATCGTTAACTTTGGGAGGCTATAACTTCCAAAACAATCATTTCCGCAAATTTTTTTATGCACCATCGTCCTTAACTCGTAAAAACAACCCTTTTTAAAAAAAAAAATTCAAAAAAAAAGGTGCCCGGTAAACTAGACTTGTTCCCAAAATACAATCTATCTCAATAGCACTACAAACAACAGTGTCTTTTTCATACATTCGATAATACAACATTACCTATATTATAAAACGGTATTTAAAACCCATGGTAAACATAGACACTATCAATGTCCAAAAAAGATTGTTCAAAATGATTCAATTAATTTAAAATATCCATCAACAGCTCAAAATGAGTCAAAATATTTTATCAAGTATATGAACTGATGAAATAAACATATGTTGTAAACTTCAAGTGTCTACAGTAATTTGTTTTTGAATTTTAACAAAATAAGAAAAGAAAATCGATACAAGAGAAATCAAGTGAATAACCAATGTTGTAAAAATTTAATTTGACTTTCCGGCGGAATTTTTTCATCTTGATTTAGGTAAACAGACTTATAAAGAATCTACTATTCAATTTTTAAATCATAGATATAAAAACAAAAATTTTTAATTTTCATAGTAATACTAAAAAACAAAATCATTTTTTTCGAAAACTGGTATTGTGTAAAAACTACTGTATTTCCTTAATTTTTTGCTTATTTTTCCCATTGCTTTTGAAAAGTATTGGGAATTTTACATTTGGACCCCCCGAATGCACCAACTAGATTAACTTTCCAACCAGAAAATATGCTGTTGAAGAAAATCGAACCATTTCTACTGCCCCAAACCGTGATGATTGCACAAAAAAAAATATATAAAAAACACATCATTGTAAAATCAACACATTCATCGCTCCACTCAGAATCTAAAATTTAGCTATTTACAACAGTAATGTCTATTTTGATTATAAATATACTCTAACAATAAGATATATTTAATTAATTAAATAAATAAACATGTTTTTGAAATATAGGTAAACATATCTATAGAAACAGCGGTAGCGTATACAGAGTATTTTAGGGACGTAGCTACTAAAATAATGAACCACGAACCACGACTATCAAATGTTAGGCAATGAGAATGATATCGTTGAAGTGGATGAAACGCATTTGTTCCGTTCAAAGTACAACGTTGGGCGTGTCATGGCATGGAAGCCGTATGGTTCATGGCTAAATAGACAGGCATGTCAGCAAGATAATACGGCGCATAAGCTGCGACGTATTGTGAAGTAAATCATGGTATAAAAAAATTAATTCATGGCATAAAATATAATAAAACATAACCTCAAATTTGAATTATTCGTAATTCGTATCAGGCCATGATTCGTATATTGCAAACGCAAAGAATTATAATTTTTTTACTGGGAAATGCCGAATTATAATTTTAAACTTTTCAAAACTTACTTTTTAAAGTATAAATTAACTAAATTAACTTTTAATTAAATGTAAATTAACACGTTAATTTTTTTCATTGGGTATTGTGTGTCATTGGATAAGTACATTAAATAGGTAAAATGTGTAATACCTACTTTACATTTAAATTATTTATAAAATATATTATCTTTTTAAAAATAGTTTTAATTTTAATTTTTTTAATATAATTAATGAAAGGTTCAATAAAGTTCAAGGCTACATCGCTAAAAGTAAAAATTAAAAAAAAAAATATTTTCAAACTTTCATTGTGCAAATTTTTGCACTAATAATTTTAAATGTCAAAATGTAGTGATATGGTATGCTTTAGACCAGGGACTGGAACCTTTTGAATATATCGGTATCGGTTCCGGTACCGGTTCTCCAAAAAATTAAATAACGGTTCCGGTTCGGTTCTAGTTCTTTGATGAAAAAAAATAAAGGTACCGGTTCCAGCTAATTTTTAGTAGGAACATTAAATAAATATTAGTATTATTATTAATTTGTATTTATAGATAATAAGTACCTATGAATGTAATTTGAAAGTAATATTGACCTAAGTGATAAGTGGACATCTGAGAACTCTAGAAAATGTTATGCATATTGCATAATAAAAATAACTGACAAAGTTTTTAACATGTTTTATGAATGCAAATATCAGTCAGGGGTCCAGTATAGACTATAGACCACTCAACCCAACGCTTACATTCTTTGTTGTAACTTGTAATGCTTCGTAGTAATTCTTATCTTCTTAAGTGTAAGTTATATTTATTCGACTTATCAAATAGTGTATTAATATTAATATAAATAAATATACACATAACTACATAAATATAGGAGAAACTATGGTTAATAATTGTGAGGGAGGCTGCAGCTTTGCCAATACCATAAACTAAAAATAACCGGTTGCCTTTCTCAAAACTTCATGTATATTTAAATATAAATTACTTCAATACATTTTTCTACTTGTTACATAGAAAGCTACATGGGCAAAAAAACATTCCATAGTCATCTTTATCTTAACATTTTAATATTTGAATAATTGGTAACAAATATTAAAATCAACAACATACTCTATCACCAATTCAAAATCGGGATAGACCCAATTTAAAAATTGTCCTTTGTTTTTGTTTACTCGCCGCTATCGCTACTACGACGTAGGCGGTTGGCGACACCGACTCGCGATGTATTAAATAGTTGAGATGCCCTGACGGTGAACCGTGCTCGTAGACAAATTGATTCAGATTAGGACATTAGGTGCAAGGCACTGAGGCGCACAAGTATAATAGAACGACAATAATTAAATCTGGCGCTCTTAAGGTGGGTACACACCGGAGCATTTAGGTGTAATGTAACGCTGTAATGTAACTGTAATGCTCAAGTGTGTACGGTGTTACTGTATCATTCGTGCGCGCTCGGCTCGCGACGCCGTCGATCCATCCGAGTGTCGGTATTTTGACGAACATCAAAGGAATGTTACATTACAATTCGCTGCTAGTGTGTACGGTAAACTAGTTGCTCGCAGCGAATCGCCCTGATCGCTGATCCTCATATCAGTACTTTTATTTGACTCAATTAAATTTTACCAATAAGTGTTTTATTTAAATCAATTAATTTGAAATGAATTGGACTAACGAAAAAGTGTTAGATCTCATTGAATGCTACAAAAATAAACCGGTACTATGGTTCCCAAAGGACCCAAAGTATTACAACAAATTTGCGAAATCCGATGCGTGGGATGATTTGGCCAAAGAAATGAAAATTACACCAGATGAATGTAGGAAAAAAATAACCAGCCTTAATGCATCATTTCGACGAGAAAAAATGAAGACGAAAAATAGTCAGAGAACTGGCACAGGTACTTATAAAACAATTTTTATAAATATTAAAATAATCAGAGCTTGAATTTGAAAAAATATTTCGTTTTCGTTATTCAGAATCAAAACGTTATAACATTTTGTGTTAATCGTTGCTTAAAATTAAAATGTTTTGAAACTTTGATGTTAATAACAATTAACACGTTATCAAACTTTATTGTTTAACAGTATTTAAAATTAAACATGTACCTTTATATGGGATTATTCACACACGGCAATGAGATGCACGTTTGGTCGCGTTCGAACGCGCATGTTTAATTTTGAACGTTCCTCAACTATAATTAAACAATACTTTCCCAATGTATTTTCCATTCATTTTGGTTTTTAATAACACACGGGCGATTCGGACGCCGCAATCGCGCGTGTTCATTCATAATTTGTGACTTTGACTTTGTAGTAGTTACCTCCGTGCAAATTATATACAATTATAATTCAACAATATATAATTAATTTAAAATACAATTAACATAAAAAGTTCGATAAATTTGACAACTCTTCTGGGTAGCTACGTAGAGTAACAATTTATAATATATTTTTATTATATTTTTATACAAGGAACAGACGAAGTTTATGAGAGCACATGGTTCGCATTCAAACATTTTGCCTTTATTATGGATAAGGACAATCCACGACCTACATTAGATACTGTAAGTAAAAACTATAAATGTATGAATGTATTATGTTTATTAAATGTATAATCATTATGTATAATAATTATAAATAAAAATTAATAAAACACACTATATGTACCAGTAAAAAAATAAAATAAAATTATGCGTAGTCACTTTGCCACGAAACCGCCCCTTCATTTACAAAATAATTTGCAATTTCGTTTCGAAGTTCTTTTACATCCAACGCCGATCTACGAGGCATATTCCGGATTGGTAATAAAGACGTCATGTTGTTGTTTTCTGATCTCCAATTTCCTTCAGTTATCTGTCCACCAACTTCTCTGTCAAATGTGCCACTCGGGGTATAAATGTTCACGGAATTCATACTTTTCCTTAAAAAGTTATGGAGGTGTGCTACAGCCATCACTACAACCTCTGCTTTTTCGGGTTCCAATAGCATAGGCTTACGTAAAACACGAAACACCGAAGATGAAATTCCGAAAACGTTTTCTACAACACGGCGGGCCCTGCATAAGCGATAGTTGAAATTTCTTTTAACAGAACCTTTGGGATGTAAACCCGAAAACACTTTCATGACATGTTCATTCAGTGGAAATGCCTCATCACCAAGTACAAAATATGGCACTGGTATTTCTCTTCCCTGTAATGGTATTGGGGCTGGTATATTCAACGAGTTGTTTTCCATTTTTTTATATAACTCACAATTTTTGAAAACTCCGCCATCCGAAATTCTACCCTGACATCCGGCATTTACGTAAATGAAGTTATAGTTGGAATCAACGAGTGCAAATAATACAATGCTAAAATTTCCTTTGTAATTAAAATACTCACTTCCACTATTAAATGGAGCTTGTAGGACTACATGTTTTCCGTCCATTGCTCCTAAACAATGGGGAAAATTCCAACGATCTTCGTAACCTCCTGAAATAGCTAACCAGCCTTCAGATGTCGTAGGTATCTAAATTTTTAAATAATAATATATTATATTTGTATAAAAATTATCACAATTTAGAAGAAAATATTAAATATGGGTACTCGAATTTTATTTTTCAAATTTTTTATTGTTTAAATTGTATTTATTATCACTGTGTTTGAAGTTCAAATATTAGTTTATTTGTTGGGTTCTTGAAAATTGAATAGAAGGCTCCTAATAAATTGTTTCAAAGTAAGATGAAAAATATTAAAAATCAGTTGTCACAATTTTTTTTTATAAGCATTTAAAGTTTGAATTTTGACAAAATTTATCAAAACATCGAAATTTATTAATCATTGTAAATAAAAAATTATAAAAAAATTGTGACCAACGATTTTGGATTTTTTTTTATCACTTTAAGAACAACTTATAAGAAACCTTGTATTAAATTTAAAGATTTTCTGGCCGGCCAAAAAAATTTTATCGTTATTTTTAAAAAATGGATGTCGCTCTGCTGTACATTAGGGGGTGGGGTGGACCTCAGTCATAGAGTAGGGCACTATAATGTGTTTGTTAAATTTGAATGCAATGATAGTTATCATTGTATACGAAAAACGATTCTGAACGGAGATGATTTGTCAGTCTAGGATATATTGTATTTAAATATTGCAGTTATTATTTTATTTCAAGTAATTTATTTTTCAATTAGGACGGGTTGGCGGTTGCATATGGCATGGATAATCAATTTTTTCTAAAAACATTGCATGTAGTATATTACTATGTACTATATAAATATAACAAAATTCAAAATTCGTTTGATTGTAAATCGTTATTTTTTTTGTATACTTAAGGTCGTCACAGAACAAGTTGAAATTGAAAATCAGAATAAAGAACCCGAAGTCGATGTGTTACAGTCCACTGAAAACTTAAATGATTCAGTGATTTTCAATACTCCATCATCTCATCCAAAAAAAAAAGAAAAAAACAGATGATGATGTTATGCTTGACCAGGCATTTTCAATTTTAACTGCTGCGGCAAAACCGGTAGAAGAAACGGAATGTAGTGCGTATGGAAAATACATAGAAACTAAGCTACAAAGTTTTTCCCCACAAACAAGAAATGCTGTTCAACATGAGTTCGGTAACATCATTTTTAAAGCTTGCCAGGGGTTTTATGAATATAACTATCCTGCTAATAATATGAATCCTCTTCATATGTCACTTTCTAACTACAATCCTAGCCCTATACCTTCTACTTATATTCCTAGTCCTTTGTCTTCTACATACAATCCTAGCCCTCCGCCTCCTACTTATAATACTAACACTTCCCCCACTCATAATGCCTATGATCTTAATTAAAATTAAACAAAATTTTAAGAAGTTCGATTAAAATGTAATTGTTTCTTTTTTTATTATAATAAGTGTAAAATACATTTATTAACATTTGTTATTATTATTTTTTTTAAATTTATTAATATTATAATTAATAGTTAAAAAACAGAAAAAGGGACTTAAATCGTCAATATTATTATTTTTTTATATCTTATTAAAATTACAATTGTTTTTATACAGGGATAAAAAGTACAAATTATCAATAGTATTATAATTATTTGTTTATATTAGTATTTGACATTTGTTATTTTATTTCTTTGTTATTATTTTACTATCATTATAATAATAATTATTATTAATAAGCAAAGAAAGAACTTGTATTATCATTTTTATTTGTATTATTAATACTAATAAAAATTAAACAGGAAAAATATATTTATATTTGATTTGTTTTTAAATTATGTTCGAAACTTTAAAAAGTGTATATAATTCAAAATGTTCATAGAACATGCATACTTGTATATTTTCTTTTAAAGCTTCCACAATTGCTTGGCATACTTCGGGAACAATCTGTCCAATAACTTGTTTTGACATTTTAAACAGGTACTGCAAACTTTGATAGGAATCACCAGTTGCCAAAAATCGTAGCGTAACAGCTAATCTTTCTTTCACAGGAATGGCTTTTCGGAAATTCGTATCTTTTTTGGAGATTTTTTCACCGATCAAATTTATTAGATATTCAAAATCAATTGACGACATTCTAATGAAGTTTCTGTACTGTCCACTTATTTCCTGTTCCTGAAGACAATTTAATAAATCTGATCCACTACATATGTCCCTAGACTTCATTAAATTTGTTTGCCACCATCTTCTTTCACTTTTTTTTTTATTTTTTCGTTTTTTTAAAATAGAATGAATTAAAATAAATGATGCGCTAGCGACTTGTAAATTTCTAACAGAAGACATTGTACACGATGTGAACTAACTCGAGAACAAACTGTGAATAACTGATGGATAGACCGGCGAACAACCAAATACACGGTAGCGCTCGACTCTATCGTACACACTGGTCGTGTAACATTGTAACATTGTAACATTCAGGTGAGCACGAACTCTGTTACATTACGGCGTTACATTACAGCTAAACGCTGCGGTGTGTACCCACCTTTAGGTTCTTAAATGCTAAGATACATAACTCAAACAGTAATTAGAGAACACATAAAAGAAAAACATGGATGACTCTGAGTTATGCGCTATGCGCAGCGGCTAGGTATCTAGTACCAATATAATGTTACTTAACATACACTTGATACATCAAAATATCCTCCGCCGGAACGAACGGTTGTATCTTGGTCGGCGTTCGCCAACACGCAACGCGTTAAATGGCGACGACGACGACGTAAAACAATCGGATCAGCAGTTTGTAGCACCACAGAATGGTCACAACGTGTGACGAGTGCCCTAGCACGACCACGAATTCGTACATGCGACGTAAAACGGAGCATTTGTCTCGTCGACGGTCGACTCGACGAAAAGAAACAAAACAAAACCAGGCAACGCCTACCGCGCCACGCGGCACGCAAGAAAAAAAAGGTCGACCGCCGCGCTGTAACGGTAAGGTGAACTTCGAAATGATTCTGTGCCGTTCGCGCCACCGGTGGGCGCGTTGTCAACCCGAAACCGGTGGGCTGACGGCCTGCGTACGAACAGTTTTTCAATCAAATAATTTCTTTTACTCTATTTCTCTATTTAATTCGGTTTTTAAATATGTTTTATTAATAGTTCTTATTTAAATAACTTGTATCTTCTGCGTTTAAATTTAACTGTTATTTCATTTACACGACTTAAGAAGTATGTTATGCCCTTTTCATAGATCAAAAATCAAAATTAATATTAATGAATTTTCCACCTTCATATATTAACTATTTTTTTTTTACTCTATTTAATATTTTTCCATGTTAGCAATAATATTGACTATCAAGTTTTAATATTATTACATTCATTACTTCTACTTAGTGGAGATCAATATTATATACAATTTTTAACTTAACTAAATTTGGTAGACAAACCTGAATCCCGGAAAAAAAGTCCGATTTAATATTTTTTGGAAAAAAAGTCCGGTTTGATTTATTGTTTCATAAAAAATAGTGTTTCATAATTAATAAAAATAATAAATATATGTATAAAAAAAAATTAAATTACTAAATGCATAATATATAATATCAATTTTATTTAAAACTATAAATAATTGAAATTTAAAACTAATATTTATTTCGTTTTCGAATGCAATGGCCAATATTAATTAAAAATTCTTCCACCAATATTTCGTCATTCACTCTAGAACATAAGTTTTTTAAACGTTCACCGATTATGTTTTTTAGGTGTTGGAATCCCTTCACCTAATTCTTGTAACGCTATTTTAGCTCTATCTACTCCTAACTCTTCACGCATTTTAGAAATGAACTCCCAGACGGTTGGGTGTGCGTGTCCGACAAGATGCGTAAAACGGTTGTTCCAACTCTCGCAAATATTGTTTGTACGATGTTGACCGTTTATCGTAGCCTCGTGAACGTTCCATATTTCTGGTGAAAATAACGGTTTATTTTTTTTAATTTTATAGTCATACCTTTTCCTGACTTTCTATATGTACCATTGACATATGTGGAATCGAAATAATCAAGAACCTCGGTAACTTCTTCTGTACAAACCAGTGTCGGTATGGCCCACCCGGCTACCCGACGATCGCCTGGGGCCCTTGGACATTTTTATATATTAGGGGCCCATATCGAAATATATATATAAAAAAAAAAATGGAAAAAAAATATAGGTGTACTTGCGATTCTGGACTCGGGTTTCAATCGAATCTATTTGTAAACATTGAACCATTGGTTATAAAAATACTAGTATATCTGTATTCTGTATATGTAATGGATGATTGAACATTGTAATTGTTGAGGCCGGCTATAACAATAACGCTATATTTAGACAGTCGATGTAATATCTTTAGATTTATGCCATATTCCTATATATATATATTAATATATAATTATACGGCTAATAAGTCGTGGTCGGCACTGGCTCAACAAAAATAGATTTACAATAATTTCACAATAATTAAGTGATAAACCCATACACTGATATAATATAGAGACATGCAGACACACAAACTTATGCTGGCTATACATTCAGGCCTAACCGCTCTACTCAACGTCTCAACAGTGCAATACGGTTTTAATTGTAACGCAAACTTTGAAACATGTACTTATTATCAAGGCCGTAACTGGATAAAAATTTCGGGGGTCTAACATTTTTTCTAGGTATAGTTTTAGTATAGTTAAAACAATATTCACCGCTAAAATGTTTCTACTTTTAAAAATTTTGGGGGGGGGTCCGGACCCCTGGACCCCCCCACCAGTTACGGCCTTGCTTATTATTCATTAGTTATTGCCGTTATTGGTATTGTTAATTGTTACGGCCATAGAGCCCAAAGCGTTCGGCCCGATGCACACGTGCGGTTTTTAAACGCGCGGTGCCGCTGCGGTACCGCGGCCGTATATGTACACGTGAGCGTTTTTTGTACTAGAAACCGCTCTCCAGTATTTCGCCAACATTCGTCAGTACCGTGTTCGCGTAGTAAAAATGGAGGTATACAGGAAAAAAAAAATTATTATAGTATAAACGAAATATTACTTCAATATTTTATTTTATTAATCTCTAAAAAGGTCTATGCTATCTTCTTAACTGTAAAACTGGTTGTCCATAGATGCTGAAGTTGAGGATGTTGGAGATATTGTAGGAACCCCAGTGCTGGTTGTTTGAGACAGTTGAGTAGAAAGAGGTGTTCGAAATTGTGTAATTGGCGTGGGGCATTGATTTGGCTGAGGGGGACGATTAAGCTCGATGTAACTGGAATATGGATACGTATTCCGACCATATCCATGTGCGGGTTTGTAATGTGGGTTGATTTGTGGATATCCATATTGCTGTACAGCTGGTTGATTCCTCATACGCTTAATAATGTTCAGTATTTCGCAACGAAACTCCAACTTTTGGTCTTCTGTGAAACTACTTATAGACGGAAGTAAACTTTCAAAAAAAGATCTATCTGGGTTGATCTCTGGAACAATTGGTTGAGTTGTAGGAATTGGAGTATTCATAAATTCTACCAAGGAAGACTCTATGTCATTTTTACGTTTCTTTGTAGAATTATGTTTATAGCGAGGAGGGCATTCTGATCCATCTAAATCTAAGTTACTGTAATGTGACTCTTGATGGTCCACTGAATTTTGGTGGTCCATTGAATCTTGCTGGTCCAATAGTGCCTCATGATCTAAGCTAGACTGAGTATTGGTTGTGGCACCAGCAGTTTGTAAGAATGACAACTGTTGTGCATAAATGTACCGTCTCCCAGTATTAGCAGTTTGTCCTGATTTACATTTTTTTTCTCACTTTTAGTATAGTGATCTTTAATGTTCTTCCTTTTTTGAATGAATTTAGTGCCTAAAATAACCAATAAAAACATGTATATGTACAAGTAATTAGGTATTGAAAATTGTATTAATCTATAATAAATAACAATATTTAATTGATATTTTATAAGTATTAACCTTTTGATCGTCTATCAATCAAGAACATCTTGAACCACTAATGTCCTTATTTGTCGAAGAAGATTTAATCAAATTTATTGAAAAAGATGAAATAATTGATCAGTTAGCATCTTTTAGTCAAGAATTGAAGAGATTATTATTTTAAAAAATATTAAAAGTATTATTTTAAATTTGTTTATTATTATTATTATTTTTTTGTTTTTTATTTTTTGTAAGAGGGGCCCATTGTAAATTAATATGCCGGGGGCCCAATCATAAGCCAGACCGGCACTGGTACAAACCTTCTTTAAATATTGCATTCCGTCGTAAACTTTATTCATTGGCAAAAATGCTAACCCGTCTAACATAGCAAAAACATGACTTTATGTATCATCCGTTTTATATTTGGCTTGTAATCCTACTTCTTGTATCTTGCGATACGTACTTTGAGACAAGTTATAAAAACAACCTTGTATACGGACGTGCTCGCCGAGAACACACTGGGTGGCATTTATAGTAGCTTGTTCAAAATCTAAATTTATAATTTGTGGATCCGGGCAAAATTGTAGATTGTCACATTCTTTTAGAATTACGCTAAAAACTTCTTTGTAAGTACTATAATTTTTTTTTTTTTTTGAAGAAAACAGTTAACTACAGTTCCAAAGCATCATATTTTTATACTCCAAAAACATATAACTGCAGGAAGTTTTCTGGACTTAACGAAAAATTACCATCACAATACCAAATATGTGCTTCAGTTAAATATTTTAATCCTTCGGCAAGTGCAAAAATAATTATCCTGTCATCGGAATTTAATTTATTATCATATAGCAAAAACCGTTAGTTTTTGTAAAGTGCCCATTCATCTTTAATTGTCAGTTCAGCCAAAGAATTGGGTTTCGGTGGAATACCTCGGTTTCTATAGTTTCTAAGTGTAAGTTTAATACTTTCTTCAGAACTAAATGATTTTAAACAATTTTGAGGAAGTTCACTTACTACAGCTGAAAATACTTGGCATGGTTTATTTGTTGTTATTTTCATTCGATTATTCGCGTCTTCTTTAGCTTTCTCGACTGTCGCTAAATTATGATCACCAGCATGTGAATGATCCTTGATTAACTGAGGGTTAGTGATGCCTACGGTAATTTTTTTTTTATAATTTTTTTTAATTTATTATTATTTATTTATTGTAATTTACTTTTTGAAGGGATTAAAATACCCGGACACGTTTTAGATAATCTTTGAGAGCATTTCCAGCGGATGCTTGTTGACAGATTATGATTAACTGTGTAAGCAAAACCATTACAAATAATTTTTTTACCCGATTTCAAAATTACTACTTCTTCCTTACTTCTTTCCATTTCGATGTGAATAACTACGAGAGTGGAAAATGACTGGATTTCTTATGCGTTATCGTAACATCAATATTGTATACGTTGGGTATTTCATATTTTATCTTATAATACAGATTAATTGTGCTAGGTATCTTTATTGCCTTTTAATGTACACGATTTTTCTATCATATATTCTAGTATATTTTTTCTATCTACCTTACCTTAATATCTTCTATTTCTGTAGATTGTGTAACGACGTTAATTCTTTATAGTTTTAAATTATATTAGATCATACCAATCATATATGTTATTAATTTTGAATTAATTATATAAATTTAAATATGTTTTATGAAACAATAAATCAAACTGGACTTTTTTTCCGAAAAAAATTAAATCGGACTTTTTTTCCGGCTCCCGACAAACCTACAAGAGATAAATTAATTATTATTAATAAATATTGCTGAATTATCTTTTTATATGGTAATACCATTGATTATTATTATTAGTATTATTTTTGATTATTCTATAGTGACTGGTAATGCTACCCTCCCCCTTTTCACTTAAACTCTGTTCATTATGATTTTGACTATATATTAATTTGCAAAATATAATAACATCTCCGTACAACTATACATTCTTTGTAAAATTGAATTCAATGTATGTTATATTATTTTCTTACCATGACATACCCACAAACTAGGATGAGTCACAGAAAAATTAATTCTTAGAGCGTTATGGAAGCTTTCTATGTTGTTATTAGTTTGACGAGGCAATAAATGAACTGATACAATTTGTGGACCAACATTTCTTATCCATTACCTTTAAACAAAATTATTGATTTCACCTTTGTTAGATTAATTTTCTATACAAGATTAGACTTTTTTTAATTTAGAATTTGAATTTAAAGATATTATAATAATAACAACAATAATAATATATTCAGATGAATAAAACGGCAATGTGCCCGATAGTACACCCGATATAGATTAGATCTAAACAATGTACTATGTGGGTTATTGATATATCATCAGTACTTAAAGTTAATAATAATATAAAGAAAATACATTTTTCTCTTACTCAATTTTACATATTACAGTTTAAATGTTAATTAAGAATCATGTCTAACAGAGAAAAGAATAAACCAAAGCCAACTGTAAGTTTATTACACAAAGCCTTAGCTCTTGGGGGAATTTGTTAGTAGGACACAAGAGTAAAGTAGTTATTGTAAGCTAAAATGTTAAAACATTATTATATTATCTCTGCAGGCAAATCAACTATTTTATATTATGTATATCTTATTGACCTTCCTTGGACTTAAATTATATTTTATATAATATTATATATGCATTTATGCATTTATGAAATTCTAGAATTACAAATTAAAACAACAATTAACTAAAATAAAATTTGTTTTTAATTACAATACAATTTAAATAAATATTTCCAATAAAACCCATAAGTTGTAAAGTTATTATCTAATAACAAAAGTGTATTGTGTAGATAAGTTCTAAATTTTACTATTTTAAGATTAAGACACCTAATAGAAATTGTACAGGATGTACAAACAGCTAAGAATAGTTTCTTAACTATTAATGTAATGAGTAATGACTAATGTTATTGAAAATTATTGGCTTCAATAAACTGTTAAATGTTGCCTACTGACATTGCTCATAGCCAATGTACGGTCTACACGTCGGCGAATAATACGGAACAACGGCAGATGGACGACACGGCGCGCGAACAATACGCACGCAGCAGAGTGAAAATGTACGGTCTACACGTCGGCGAACATTACGGCACAACGGCAGACGGATGCTCAACGGATGAACATAACTTCGAGACAGGAAGATGTCAAACACTGTTCAGTGAACGACGGTAAAAACACGAGAGGTTTTTTTCAACAGCACCACGGATATAGATACTATGGTTGCACGTCGGCCTATATTGGATCACAGCGTAGAGCGGCGCCGAATGTTCTTATCAAATCTGACGAAAAGTCACGTTTTACTAGCGCCCTCTACAGTAAGAACTCTTATACCATGTTACCATAACTTTAGAAACATATTTATAATTTATATAATCGCGGGTATATGATATACCAGGTCATAGAGGGCGCTAGTATCACGCGACTTTTTTTAAATTCTTGATAAGAACATTAAGAGCCGTCATATCCGTGCTCGTTGTGCAACCATAGTATCTATATCCGTGACAGCACGAACAGGACAACAACCCGACGAACTCGCGTATCAGTGATTGTGTTATGATATCCAACCGGCCGCGTGATATGATATCCCACCGGCAGCATGCCGGCCGGTGCAATGTACGCACGCCGTCGTCGTCGCAAATTGCGTGTGACGGCAACATACCTCCCCCCTTGGAAGACGTAGACTTCCAAAGTTAACCAGTATGCTTGAGTTGATGGGGTTGATGACTTATATGCTAACTTAAAAACTAATTGAGGAATATCTCTACATAAGTGTACAATCAATGAGTGGACTTATGGAACAAGGAAATGATAGTTGTTGCTTGTTGGTGTAGGAGAACAAATCAGGAGCCCTGTTCATCCTCGATAGGCAGAACTGCTAACTTCACGACGGGCTGTTTGTAACCCCCGTCACTTGTTCTAACAGTTACGACTCTGACCACTCTATCCTAGCCCGGATGGGTCAACTCGACCCTCCCTAATTTCCAATGTATTTGGATGATGCACTATCACGAGGTCTCCGACTGCGATGTTCGTTTGCTTACGATGCCATTTCGATCGGCCCTGAAGGGTAGTCAAGTATTCTTCTGATGACCAGCGTTTCCAAAACAACTGTTGAAACTGGGTCAGTAACTGCCATCAAGACAACCGGTCCCAGATAGCAAAAATGTAATGATAATAATACTAAATTATTATTAATTCATTATTATTTGAAATAATATCATTAAAATAATATAGTATTATTATTACTTCATTACGAAAATATTATTATTAATATAATAATATAGTATTGTTTTATATGGAATACATTTGTAATATTATTTTTAAAGTAATAACATAATAATACTTTATTGTTATTACTTCAATACGAGAGTATTATTATTAGTAAAATAACATAATATCGTTTTATTTAGAATACATTCATAACATTATTTTCAAAATAACAACAAAATCATACTATATTATTATTAATTCGTTACAAAAATTATATCAATAAAACAGTATATAATTTTATATATTAATTAATAATTATAATAATAAACTATGTATATTAATAATATATATAAAAAAAATCTCGTGTCACAGCTAGTGTTAGTGTACTAACTCCTCATCTGTAACGACTCGACCGATTTTAATGACATTTTTCTTGTATATTTGGTAGGTATATATGAGATAATATTAGCCAATAGTTAAAAAAGTATTTTTCACCATCCTACCACTACCCAGCGATGTGCTCTAACAGCCAGGATTTTGAGATTATTACGGTGGAAATGTTTGCAATTTATAAATGATAGCTATAATATTGGTTATAGGAGACATAATTAATAGTACTTAATTATTAGTATTTTTTATTTATTTATTATTGGTTGCCTTTGGTTATTCGGGCAGATCAGGTACAATATTTATATATATATATACATGCAGTCTAACTATCAAAAGATTTTTTTCTTTTAAAATGTGTATTTTTGCACGCTTAATTTGATGGTAGGTACTTTAAAAAGAAATCGCTCAAACTTAATTTGTAAGTTAAACTAAAATAATTTCAAGATGCTTGATTTTTGGAAAAATCGTGTTTTTGAGTTAAAATACTAAGAATTATCTACGCCACTGGATTTATCGTACCTATATAATATATATTATGTCGCATCCACATAGTGAAATTCGTCCAGATCGTGAATTTTGACGAAAATACATTATATGGACATCCATTTCATGAAATGGACAATACCTATATCGTGTACTTTGTGATTATTATTTTATTATAACTATATATAGGTAATTTTATATATTGTTCTATACACAAAAATATAGCAATTAAAGTCAATAAATTATATCATATTACATTATATTTTTATTTTATTTTTCATATATAAATAATAAATAATATAATTTAATAAACCATACGTATATTATATTTTATAAACAACAGTGTTACCTATTTCCTATATTAAGTGTTATAAAATATTCATGAAATTAACTATAATTATAATATTTAACTACCTATATATTTCATATTATTTTCATTATTATCTATCTGCAGTTGTGAGAGGTTTTATTATAAGTTTCCTATTCTTTGGTTAGGTTAGTTTTTTTTTAACGTTTCACATATACTGTTAAAAAAATTTCAAATGGTGGTCTTGATACATAATACGTATATTTGATTTAATTTAGTAAATTTTTATTTAAGTTCAAAATTACTTACCTTTTGATTTTAGCCATTTCTATTTCAGCAATCATCTGTAACTGACTACTGAGCATATTTAGTGAACG
This sequence comes from Myzus persicae, assembly GCF_001856785.1. NCBI lineage: Eukaryota > Metazoa > Arthropoda > Insecta > Hemiptera > Aphididae > Myzus > Myzus persicae. Next base: position 29,988 of record NW_019104386.1, read on the forward strand.
GTTTTTTGTATATAATAATAATAATAAAATAAAAATATAATATAATATGATATAATTTATTGACTATAATTTTATTGCTATATTTTTGTGTATAGAACAATATATAAAATTACCTATATACCTAGCTAGTTATAATAAAATAGTAATTGCACAAAGTACACGATATAGGTATTATCCATTTCATGAAATGGATGTCCATATGATGTATTTTCGTCAAAATTCACGATCTGGACGAATTTCACTATCCGGATATCCAGTTCATGAAATGATGAGTGGTTTCACTATGTGGATGCGACATATACATAATATTTCGTATATAATATATTATTATTATTATATTAGGTACCATCCCTGTTTTGATACACGCCATGTCACTAAATAATATGATAATTATAAAAACTTGTTATAGGTACTTATTTTAGATTCTGAGCGGAGTGATACTTTATTAATTATAAAAATGAATTTTATAAATTTAAATACAAAAAATACAATTATATTATATTATATTTGTAATATTGAATTTATTATAAGACTTAGTGTTCCGAATGAACGGAGGAATACCCGAATATTGTCATAAATCATAATTTGTATACGATAATGTTGGATAATATATGTATACCTACCAATAATGTATACCCAATGCACATTTTTAAAATGTATGATAATAATATAATAATATTCGTATTTCGTAGTAATTTCGTATAGGTACCATTATATTGCGTACCAATATACATCGATATTACACAATCTATATATATATATATTATATCATACGTGACACGTCGTGCAGTACCTACACTTATAGACTATATATCTAATAGTAGTATAGGACAGTGGTCTGTTTCCATATCTGTGATCAGTGGCGCCGAACACGCGTACTTATAAGGTGGTGCATAATATAAGTATAATAAATAATAATATTATAGATAACTCAAGACACCGCTGCTGTATCATGAATTCATGTGTGCCTGCATTTCACGGGCCGCGGGGGAGTGGGGGACTGCGGCGTGTGTGGGTCTGCAGACTTTATCGATGTTTGAATATTATTACCGTCTAAAAATAGTGGAAAACCCATGAAGTACGGCGGAAATCAGTATTAATAATTAATATTGATAATATCCCTCCGACAACCGAACCACAACCGCCGATCAATTAGTGATTAAAATTTACAGTATTCTGTATTACACATTAACATTTAACACTGATTATTAGTGAAAAGTTAACCGTGAACAGTGTGAACTGTGAACACTGAACACATTAGTACATTACGTATTTACGTCATTACACCATATTATGAACACTGGAGAGTGAAGACTGAAAAGTCTGGAACATTGTCAACTCTGTGTCTCTGGTCTGTAGTCTGTACAGTGTACACTATTATAAGCCACTACTCAGAACTCACGCTTTAATTTGTATTTTGTTGCAAATAGTCGTGATCTGGTGAGTACTATTATCTATTATTTATTTAAATTAATAAAATTATTGTAGTTGTAAGCGTAGTATACTCATTATTCAGTCAATTTAAATTTTAAACTATTTTATATTACCTATATTTATTTCGTTTGGTCATACTTAGTTTAAACTTTAAGATTCTATAGAAAACTGTACAATAACTATTGGTAACGTTCAAAATGTATCTTCAAATGTAAATTTACAATTTTAAATATTTTTAGCTTAGATTACCTAGTTTTTTTATTTAATATCACACGTTTGACTATCAAAATGTGAATTTTAATTAATAAAATAGATTTCTTAAGTGGCAACTGAATTGATGAAATGTAGTAGGTTTGTTATTAGGCAATTTTATAAGATAAACACAAATCCATGTTAATTTACATTAGTATTAGGTACCTATCTTCCATGGGTGACCCATGATGGGTCTGTCATCTTATGTTGAATAATTTTGTACTCAGACCGCAGTTTTTAAATCATTATTCATTATATTGAGTTCAACTTAATTTTTTCCCAAATCAAATATTATATCTCAGAATCTACCATGCTGCATGGCGAATGTATTGCCTTATACCTATTACATGATAATACAATTAATTTATAATAATAGTAAGTTACCTAGATATTTTTATTATACAATAAACAATACACTACCGTACATGAATACAAAACCCAGACAAATATTTTGGAAAACTATATAATATTTTATTATGTTAAATTATAGACCATATAGGTAGTTATGGTAGCCATGTCATGTTTATTCATAATTTCATAGTTAATCTATTAATCTTGTAAGTACCCTTGTACTAAATATAATAATTAGGTATTTAGGTATACATAATATTTTAATAAATTTCCAACCAATACAAGTAGCAAAATTAGTTGTACCTACTACCTACTATTAGGTATGTAGGTACTAAAAATAATTTTATAAATGTAATCTCGGTAATTATACCGATTATTTGATAACCATAACTTATAATAGTAAATCTTTTTATTTGAATAAAACTTAGATCATTCAATTAAAATGTATGGTTACACGCTTATAAATATTAATAGTTAGGTACCTACCTATTTATTATTCATATTAAAAAAAATATTATGGACATTAATTTAAAGCAGTCCTACCTATACTTTGTTTGTGTAACTAGTTCTTTTTAAAAAATTATTTTTAACTTTAAAGTAACAATTTGATTGTTAATTAATGACTGGGATTAAATAATAAACAGGAGATTTTATAGTTCAGTTTAAATTAAATTCAAAATTACCACAGATAGGTATAATTTGAGGACGCTACATAAACCGGCATATGTTGTCTTCATTTTATAAACGTTCACGATAGCAATTTGTACGCTCTGAATAATCCATTACATTGTTATGTTTAATATTAGAGTGAATTGACCTATTATTAAATTTTAAAGTAAGAATATTGTCTAGTAAATATCATAGGTTATTTTGTACATTTTAAAATGTTTATAACTCGCTTTAAAATTAAAATATATAAATAACCTATATAATTCACTAGCTAATATTCCTACTTTAAAATTTGATTATAGGTCTATTCACTCTTATACTAAACCTAACAGAGTTCAATAGATTGCTCGGAACATTATTGAATTTGCTGTGTTATACTTTGTGCTCGTGTATGGATGTAGCATCCTCTTATGAATTACCTTTATAATAATTTATTAACTTCGGTACCTACCTAGTTGTTTTTTTTTTTTCAGTTGAAAATCTAAACACACTTATATACATGATATATAATAAGTTATTAAGTTTATTTAATTTATTTTGCAATTTGTAGGTACCTATTATTTTAATTACAATAACATAAATAGGCAAATAAAAATAATGAATGACAAATAGACAAATCATTTCTTAATGTTCCAATTTTAAATTTTAGTTTTTGTTCATGCATGTAGGTGTGCTAGGTATTTAGCTTGAAATGCTGTAAAAAAATAAAAATAATATCTATTATAATAATGCATACATTTTTTAAGTAAGGATACTATTATCTTCAAAAGTCAATTAGCTTAATTGTATGAATTGGTTAGTAATAAGCATTGGTATTTGCATATTATGTTTAATTATTAAACAATTTACATTATAATAAATATTCTTGTGATTTGTGGTCAATAGTTATTTTATCGAGTATTTTATTACTTTAATATTTAAATTTATTCTGTTTGTATATTCGGCTTATAAAACTAGTGTCGTTGATAACAACCAATTGAATATCCTACCTTCCATTTATTTATTTCTAATGTATGATTTGTTGTAGACAGATTTGTTTAAATCTATAATATGAAGAAATCGGTCCCTCTCAGTAGTCGAACAAAGAGAAGGAAAATTAAAGAAGAGTTAGACTATTTCAATCCTCTTTCAAACACCTACAACCATGATATTATTCCTGAACAATTATTTTTGGAATCTAATCTACTTAATGAAATACCAATTTCTAACTCAAATTCACAGAACTGTCAGGATAATCTTTCATTTACAACAGCAGATAATAGGCTTCCAGAAGAATTAAATGAATCACAACATTTTGATTTCTTTAACTACAAAATTGATTCTCCTCTTACAGACACATCTGACACTGATGATTCTAATAACTTATTATCTAGTACATCATTTACGATAAATAATGAATTAGCTCAATGGGCAATACTTTACAAAATTTCTCATATTTCCTTAGATAATCTTTTAAGTATTCTTCGAAAACATAAATGTTTTATTACAAAGCCCAAAAGAGCCAAGACATTATTACAAACCAAACCCATTTCAATAGAAAATATGCGGGTCGTCAATCCTGGTAAATACTACCACTTTGGTCTCAAAAATGGAATTGTTCGTTATTTACCATATTACAATAATTGTATTTTAGAGCAAGAATTAAAACTTGTTATTGGTATTGATGGGCTCCCCATTCATAAAAGCACTTCTCTACAGTTTTGGCCAATTTTGGCTTACATAAGACCAAAATCTGATCTTGTTTTTCCTGTGGGACTTTACTGTGGAAACCAAAAACCTTCGGACAGCAATGACTACTTAAAAGATTTTGTAGATGAAGCAAAATATTTAGTATTGAATGGTATTAAATTGGAAGATAAGCTATACAAAGTTAAAATTGATGTAATTTGTTGCGATATGCCAGCCAGATCCTTTGTTTTAAAAATTAAATCTCATACTGGGTATAATTCATGTCCACGATGTGAAATTGAAGGAGAGCGTAAAGAAAATAGAACAGTTTTTCCTTATTGTGAATTACACAAACGACCACCAAATAGGACACATAATGGTTATACAGACAAATTAACTTATGATCATCATTTACCCAATACTGATATCTCTATACTTATTGAATTACCTATGTTTGATATTATCAACGACTTTTCTTTAGATTATATGCATATGTTATGTCTTGGAGTGACCAAAAAACTGCTTTTTTTATGGATGAATGGTCCATTAAATGTACGCTTGTCTTCATGGAAAATTAGAGAGTTATCAGATTTAGCTATTAACTTAAAGTCCGACTTTCCTTGTGATTTTTCAAGAAAACCAAGAAAATTTGAAGAAGTAGCTCGATTTAAAGCTACAGAATTTAGAGCAATTTTGATATATTATGGTTTTGTTATTTTAAAAGATATTATAACTGATGATTGTTACAAAAATTTTAAGGCTCTCAGCATAGCAATGACAATACTTTTAAGCCCTCATCATGTTTCTTTAATACAATATGCTCGTGATTTGTTAGAATATTTTGTCAAGTCCTTTGAACAAATATATGGCCAAATGTACATGGCACCAAATATTCATGGCTTACTTCATTTGGTGGATGATTATGATAGATTTGGACCTCTCGATAATTGTAGTACGTTTTCGTTTGAAAACTACATGAAAGTACTCAAGAGTATGATTAGAAAGCCTCATAAACCATTGGAACAAGTTATAATACGATATAATGAGGGAGAAAAATCAACCAGTAATTTAAAAAAAAAATTTAATATCATAAACAATAATGAAGGATTATTATCAGGACCACATAACAAAGGACCTCTGATAAATAATTTAGTGACAAATCCACAGTTTAGTACATTAATTTTGGGAAATTACAAATTAAAAACCAATGTGGATGCAGATTCATATTTTTGTACAATTAATAATGAAATTGTTAAATTAATTAATATTGCACATTCAACAAACACTGGAAATATAGTTTTAATTGGCAGGAAATTTAAGGAAAAAACAGATTTTTATGTTCAGCCTATTAAATCATCACATTTAGGAATTTTTTCTGTTAAACATTTGTCTAAAAATTTAATGTGCTGGAATGTTAAAGATGTTAAAAAAAAAGTTATGATTTTATCTTACAAAAATGAACAGATTGTTGTACCCCTTTTGCATGACATTTAGAAATTAAGAATTTATTTAAAGTAAATTTCCCATTTTTTTTTTTTTTTTTTTGTAACATCTATATAATATGTAATTATCCTTAGTTATATTGATAAATTTATTAATTTTTTAAATTTGAATTTTATATGCTTAAATAAATTAGGTATATTATTAGTAACTAAATGTAAATATAAATATGAAGATAAGAAAATATGTGAATTGTATGATTTTTGGTTGGCGATTTAAAATATAATAGGTATACCTATATTTTTTCATATTAATATTAAATTAAAAATGTATAAATGTAGTAGGTAGCTTATTGTAGTAACAACATCTATAAACAACAAAATATGCTAATTACTATTATTACTAAAAACAGTTAGAACCACTTTTAAATAATTTTAATAACTACATTTTTTCAGAGTTTGTATAAATATGTGGTCAATAGTAGTATTTGAAAATGAAAATACTATCGAAGTCGATCCAGCACACTGGGTTAAAAATAATGTTTGTGCCTGGCCCAAAAAAGATGTCAAAAAAAATGTTGAACGTAGAGTATTAGCCAACAAATTTGATTTCAACTATTTTGCATCAAGAACTTTAAAGAAAAATATTGGTGAATTGGCTATTATTATTTTTTACTAAACCTATTATAATTTATGATTTTTCATACTTTGAAGTAAATTAGTTTAATAATTATTATTGCCATTATAATAAAAAAAGCAATTATTCTATATATATCTAATATCATAATTCCTAATTTTAATTATTATTTTTAGCTACTCTAACAGAAGCTAGAGCAAAACTGAAAAAGGCTGAGCATACCTCAGACTTATCCACTTGTGATGATGAGATTTCAAAATCTCGTACAAACAAATCAAAAATATTAGATCCTCCAATGTATTCCTATAACAAAAGTATGTTTAAACTTTAGTACTCATTTTATTTATTTAATTGGTTGATTGAAGTAACTACTTAACTACTGTAACTACAGTGTATTTAGGTTATGCTTTACAACAGAACATGTGAATATTGTGATAATAAAATCAATATATTCTTTTGTTACACTCAGAACTTAAAATAAAAATATGATTGTCTTGAAATATTTAATTTATTTACACAATTTGTGTACATTTCTTAATCATTTTACAGGTATTTCACCCAAATCTAATGCTACAATAAATGAAACTATACCAAAAAGTCACAGCTTAGGTCGTCCAAAAATTAAAGAAAAGAAAAACTCAAATAGTATTGATCGTTCATCTTTTAGTCAATTAGGTATATTGTAATTAAAAATTATAATATGTTAATGTGCATACACATTATTTATTATAAATGTTATAGATGTTGAATTTAAGCAAAGTCATAAAAATAAATATGAATCAAACAATCAAAATGCAAGTTACAGTTTACCTTTAAAAGCAAAAAGAAAGCTTTTTGATAGAAACTCATCCAGTCCTATTGCAGGTATTTTAGAAAATTCAAATATAACATTAATTTACTCGTACAAAGATATATTTTAGTTTTACTTTGTGAAACTATTTAATTTAATTGTATTTATCTTTACATTAATTATAGCATTACCTCGAGAGCATATTATTAATACATCAAATAGATATAATCACGAGTCTGATGTAAATAATTCACCCATGTCGGTTACTTCTATCAAAGGTATATAAGTATAAAATTATAGTTTATTTAGTTGATTTATTTCACTTCTATCAAATTAAAAAAAATTAATTTTTATTGATAATTGTTTGATTGTCAGGTTCTACAATAATTACGCCTAAAAAACATGATTTGTTTAACTTATCTCGGAGTGAATCTGAAACATCATCTAGTCCAAAAATTGGTAAATTGAAATAATTTTAAAAATAAAACTAAAATTTTAAATGTTATATTTATAGGTACACAAATTAATCTTATACTAATATATATATTATATTTATATAGTAGAGCCTAAAAGAGCCCTGTGTACCGGAATTATCCACACGTCGTCATCTCCTTTTAAAGTTTCCGAAGCTGTACAAGATATTACAAGTGATGATTACCCGAATTATGAATTATTGGACTTAGCTGGTAATAGAACTTAGTTTTTCATACAATATTATTTTTATTTATTAAAATATAATATTTACTTCTAATTTTGTGTTATTTAAAATGAAGTTGAAGTTGTTTAAATTTGTTTACAGATGTCAATTTACAGTCATCTTTTAAAAAGGTGTCTACTAATATACAGAACAAACTCAAATTACAAAATAACTGCTTAGCACAAACTTCTGAATCAAATGGTAATATCAATAATGGTCTATACTTCAAGTATTTTAACTTCTGTGTAATAAATCTTATATTTAAAGAGCATAATATATATTTTCATGTTTGTTTCAGATGTTATGAATAAAATTTTAAGAGTTGTATTGAAAATCAAATATGATGTAGAGACAATTGCCCAAAATCAACTTCAGATGGACAAAATTTTAACTGACACTGTGCTTCAAGCAAAGGATAATGAAAATAATTCTGGAGAATCATTTGAATATGATTCATTTCTACCGATAGAAAATGAAGATCAATTAGATGAATTTGAGACAAAGTTGCAAAACAAAAATTTTAGAAAGAACATTGTAAGTAATTTTGCAGAGTATATATTATTATATAAATAATATATTTTTATATAGTTATAAATTAATTTATGTATTTGATGTGACTAATATTTATTTTCTAAATTATGCATTATATGTCACATAGGTTAATGGTCTCAAACGTTTAGCGAAGAAGACATTAACAGGTACTATAAGGCAAATGTTAAGAAAAATTTTTGAGGATGATATTTTGCAAATGTACAGCTTTGTTGGACAGAAAAAGAAAAAGATTTTTTCTTCTTTAGGTTCATGCTCTATAATTATTGGTAAGAAATTGTGTAAATATTATTTGAAAATGTGTTCTAATTTACAAGTTCAGCTTGTTTATTAAATATATTTAGTACTTATAGGTTCACCAATTGTATAGTGATAAACTTATAATTATTAATGTAGTAATTATTAACACCTGGTTGGTGTTATTTTACTTTCTATAAAAATAGATTTCAAGAGTTTGAAACATATTTTAAGTAAAAATAACTTTAATAGTGAATTTAACTCCAACAATATATACTCAATAGTTTTTTTTCCCTTTTGTAATAAATGTTAAGATGTTAGTTAAATGATTTTCTAAATGAAGATATTTTTGAATAACTATTTAATTAAATAACTTAAATAAATAAATTGAATATGACGTAATTATATTTGGATAGTTTTTTCAAATTATTTTAAATAATATAAAATTTTTTATACGTTATACACATTAATTTTGTAAATATTATTATGTATTTGAAATATATTTAAAATTTTGAATTGATCTTGATAATCTACGTTATAATAAGTCAAAGGTGGGCACTAATAACTAGTTAGAAACTTAACTAGTTGAATTTAATGTGTAAAATAATCTAATCTAACTCGTTAAAAATAATAACTAGTTATTAAATAGAAATTAGAACAGGAGAATTAGAACAGGAAAATTACATTAAAAATAATAAGTATCTAACTAGTTATTTTTGTAGTTTATTTTTCATTTATTGAATGTTTCAATTTCTTATTTTGTTGTATTCTAATGACTGATATTCCAAGAAATTAAGGTTATTACCTATATATTTGATACATATTTGATCAAATCATCAGTTAACAGTTGTTCAATTTAATTTTTCATTCATCACCAATAATTTAATTTAGTTATCTACCTACTTACTTAATAAATTCATTAGTTTATAAGTATATGCGTGATAGGTATGGTTTTGATAAAAAAAAGTTAATTTCTAATAACTTTAAAAATAAAAAAGTTAGACCCACTCTTTAAAGTGTATTTATTCATTATTTTTGGTATACCTTTCATACGACGTCGACCGGTCAGTTCCCCCAAGGAACACATTGTATATACATTACACATTTGAAAAAATGGTTTTTTAAATTTATATTTTAAACTGAAAAAAAAACTAACTTCTAACTTTAACTCTAACTTAAGTTACTATTTTCACCAAACTAACTTCTATCCAACTAAGTTAGAAATTTGGTAAATTTCTGAAACTAACTTATTAGTTACTTTTTATATTAAAGTAACTTAACTTTAACTAGTTGAAAAAAGTGACTAACTTGCAGCCCAGCTTTCTTATAAGTTCTTAAAATATATTTCTTAATTTGAAAAATACAGTATTTTTGTATAAGTCATATTTTGCATAGCTACAACCATTAACTGTTGGTCAATAATCATTATGAATTATTACTATTTATTATTTTATTTATATAATAATATGATTATCTATTGTTTCCCATGTTAGAAGCTGTAAGAAAAATTAAAGCATTCGAAAGTGCAACAAACTCTGAAATTGAGGGACCAATGAAAATTTACTTAGCCGGTGCAGCATTTAGAAAGAAAAAAGTATTGTAGTGCGTTCACTTACAATATATTATTATGTACATTGAATTTTTAGTTGCTATAAATAATAAAGACAAGTATACATATTTCAAATAGTATTTTTTATTTTATTACCTACTTATTATTTATCCATCCATCTACTTATTATTTATCCATCCATCTACTTATTATTTTGTATTTTCCTATAGGTAACTGTTATTATTACTTTCTTAAATATTTTCATAGTTATAATATCAGAGAGTAAATTGTTTTTAAAGTTATAATGTAAACTATACATAGTATAACATCATCATTATGGCTTATAACAGCAATACCAATATAAGCACATTGTACTATAATATGTATATATAGTCTAAGAATATTATATTATATTAATTGAATATATTAATAAATAATAATATAATATTAATAAAAGTTCTTAATTTATTAAATTCCACGCTATAATAAATAGTTGCCCTACAACTAATTTGAAAATTGGAGAAGTAGTTACAAAACCATAATTTTAAACTCAGTTTTTTAGCTATAAAATAATGTATTAATAATATATGAATAATGTTTTTTAGCTGTTAAAAAAATATTATGTTTGTATTATTATAATATTATTATATATGAGATGTTATAATAATAATTAAACCCAGGCCAAAAAATAATACTAAAATATTATTAAAACAATATTTTAATGTAGATATACTTAAATTGTAATGATAAAAAAATATTAGTCATTACAAATGTAATTATATAATAATGTTATTATGTTATAATTTTGCTATCTGGGTAGTGCTGTCATGGTTGAGTAATCCGCATACAGCGTTCAAGACATTTGTGTCCAACCGGATATACCAGATTCAGTCAATCATTCCAAATTGTCAGTGGCTCCATGTTCGTTCGGAAAGTAATCCTGCTGATTGTGCGTCGAGGGGACTTTCGCCTTCAGATCTCAAAAACTTCGCTCTGTTTTGGGAGGGTCCAAAGTTTCTGTCATCGCCCGTTGAAGATTGGAAAGGCAAAATTCCCAGAGTAAACTTAGCTCACTTACCGGAAGTTCGGCCGGTATGTTTATTGGCGAAGGGTGATCCCCCAATAGAATGGTACGCTCGGTTCTCTTCCTTTGATAAATTGATTCGGGTAGTAGCTCAATTGCAGCGTTTCATTTTGTTGTGCCGCAAGAAGAATGTCGAGAAAGGGTTCTTGAGGCAGTCAGAATTAGATTGTGCCTTGATCAAGGTCGTGAGAAGTGCCCAGAACTATTTTATTTGCGATTTAATTTCGCATTTGGCCAAAGGAGATGATGCTCCTCACAAAGGGTTCGCTCGCCTCTCTCCGTTTGTTGATCCTGTCGGGGTAGTCCGTGTAGGGGGTCGTCTCCAAAACTCCAATTGGTCGGAGCGTCGGATGCACCCTATGTTGATACCAAAAGAGTCTCACTTGGCGGTACTCATAGTTCGTCACTGGCACCACTTTGCTTGCCATGCTAGCCCTCGGTTGCTCACCGCGCTAGTTCAGAGGAGGTTTTGGGTAGTGGGCATCAGACTTGTTGTTCACCGTGTGATCCGAAAGTGCACAGTTTGTGCTAGAGTTGCCGCTGTCAACCCGCAACCCATGATGGCTGATCTGCCAGGTTTTCGGGTTCAGGAAGCTCATCCGTTTGCCGTAGTCGGAATTGACTATGCCGGGCCATTACAGATGAAGGAGTTGAGTCTCCGTAAGGCTCGGATCTGTAAGGTGTATATTGCAGTATTTGTGTGTATGACCACAAAGGCGGTCCATTTAGAATCTGTCTCTGCTCTGTCGACAGAAGCTTTCTTGATGACGTTGGATAGGTTCGTTGCTCGTCGGGGAAAACCTTCGTCCATCTACTCCGATTGTGGTACCAACTTCGTCGGTGCTGCAAAACAATTGAGGCGGTTGATCAATCACTCAGATCAGAGAGAAAGGATCGCAGGCCATTTACCATGTGATTGGCATTTCAATCCCCCAGGTGCTCCCCATTTTGGTGGGATTTGGGAAGCGGCAGTTAAGTCGGCCAAGTCCTTACTTCTTCGTACCATGAACGCTCAGGTATGGACGTTAGAAGAGTTCACCACAGTCTTGTGTAGGGTGGAAGCTGCTCTGAACTCACGGCCGCTCGTACCCGTGTCTTCTGACCCGAATGACTTAGAATGTTTGACCCCCGGCCATTTCTTGATCGGCAGGCCGTTGCTCTCAATGCCAGATTCAGAACCGCCTGAGGCATCAAAATCGGTGCAGACTCGTTGGAAGCTCCTCCAGCAGTCGTTTCGCTTCTTTTGGCGACGGTGGTCTCAGGAATACTTAAACACTCTCCAAGCTCGTGGAAAGTGGACCAAGACAGAAAATAACATAGAGGTTGGTAATATGGTAATAGTTAAGACCAAAGATGCCCCCCCTCTCTCCTGGCCATTGGGTAGAGTTATAGAGGTGTACCCGGGCACCGACCAGATAGTGCGTGTAGCTAAGATAATCACGACCCAAGGAGTGTTCACTAGACCAGTAGTTAAGTTAGTACTATTACCTACAGATCCGTAGCCATTAGTCCTTTCCTAGATCCAGTTCTCGTGTACACTTAAGACTTGTATGTTATTGCTATGCTCATATTGTAACAAATTAATTATTTTGTACTCCACCTCGCCTGTTACCTCATGTTCCGTCGGCTGCTCAGCCTATTCATTAAGCTCATAATGAGTAACTATTAATTATGTTTAAAAAATTATATTTTGACTAAAGACTGATCATTACATTGTATGTGATATTGAAATCATGTTCCTTATTTTAACCTAAACACTTGCTCGTATAACGCTCGCTCGAATTTTATTTCTAATTGTTATTGTTTATATAAAAAAAAATATGTAACGAGTCTGGCCTTTAATTATATTTGTGATATTAACATTTGTTCCTTTGTTATTTTTGTTCTACATGTTTAAACGTTTTGACAAATTTATATTTTATATTTAATATGTACTGGTCAACGACCAATGTTGCCCCTTTGTAAAACCCGGTCATCGCTCAGGTCTGCTCCGCTCAACTGCTCCGTTCAAATGCTCATCTGCTCTGCTCAAATGCTCATCTGCTCTGCTCAACTGCTCCGTTCAAATGCTCATCTGCTCTGCTCAAATGCTCATCTGCTCTGCTCAACTGCTCTGCTCAACTGCTCCGTTCATCGCTCAGGTCTGCGCCGCCCAACTGATCGACTGCTCCGTCCAACTGATCGACTGCCACGTTCAAAGGCTCCGTTCCAGTGCTCAACCAGCCAGGTCAGCTCTCTATTGCAAGCCAAGCTGTGACTTCCAAGGGGGAGTATGTTCGACCTTTCTGTTGATAACAATATATGCCGCGTTACGAGTTCATCAGGCAGTGATGATCGCAACCGGTCATTCCCTAAGGTTGGTGACCCTGCCGTCGTAACTGTTACCCCGGTCGTGGTAATGACGCGGGAGATGCCGCCGTCGGCGTTGCTACGCGCCCCGGTGCTTGCGCGTACCGGCTCGGTTGCTGTGTTTTTGGTCGCTCGCTCGCAACTCCCCGTTGCTCCACGTGTTTTCGATCCGTCATAGCATAAATGCCGTTTTGACTGTTTTGTTCGCTCTCAACGTCCGTTGCTCCACACCGCAGCTCCGCACTGCAGCTCCGCCACCTCACACACACGTGTTCTTAAACACATTTTGGGACAAAGGTGATTTTGGTTGTGAATTGAGATTTTCATCATAGTCGGCGCAGCCCGCAGAATACAAAATCCCGTCATACGTCTCAACGTCGTCGTCATCAGCTGCTCCGCGCAAGACTTCCTCACCAGAGCGGTGATCCCCGCCCCTTACTGTCCCCCATTGTATCAAACCAATATATGTATATTTCTATTGTTAACCATCATAATATATGTATGTTTTTTATTGCTCAACATTGTCATAGTATTGTGCCCCCTCCCATAAGTCCTGAGAACTCAGCGTCCAGCGTACGCCCTAGGTAAGGCCCGTTGGCGCAACAGAGTTTGTTTCCCATATTCAAGTAGAAAATCTGTTGAAAGGACTCATGAAGCTTATTTATCCGGGTTGGATGAAGATTATCATATTTCTACTGAATCTAAATCAAATTTATTAGAACTGCCCAATTTTGACATAGTAAAATCATTTCCTTTGGATTACATGCACCTGGTTTGTCTTGGTGTTATGAAAAAATTACTTCTTCTGTGGCTAACTAAAGGTCCGCTAAGAGTTCGTGTTCGTGCTAAGAAAATGGAGGAATTATCAAATTTGCTTTTGTTTCTGAATACTTGTTTACCATCTGATTTTGCTCGAAAAATAAGGGGTGTACAGGATATCATGCGCTGGAAAGCTACAGAGTATCGGATGTTTCTGTTATATTTAGGACCAATAGTACTTAAAACAGTTCAAAATGAAGAATGTTACTCACATTTTATGGTATTAAATATCTCAATGATAATATTACTAAGTCCAGATTATAGATATTTGATTGGATATGCTCGGAAATTATTAGACTATTTTGTACAAAAATTTCAATTAATTTATGGAACTTGTTTTATATCACATAATGTCCATGGCCTCCTTCATTTATGTGATGATTATGATCAATTTGGCCCTCTAGATAATTGCAGTTGTTTTGTATTTGAAAATTATATGAAAGAATTAAAGTCATTGATTAGAAAGCATGAAATGCCTTTACAGCAAATTGTTAACCGATATTTTGAAAGGTATTCTAATACTAAAAATATTACTTTAAACAAACAAAAACATACCTTTGCCGAAAACCAAATCTTTAAAAAAAATCATACAAATGGTCCATTAATTGAAAATCTCACAGGACTTCAATATTATAACTTATCATTCCATAGTATAAAAATTCAAATTCAAAAAGAAAATGATAGTTATATTTTAACAAAAGACAAGCAAGTTGTTAAAAGCCTCAATATTGTAGACAATGACGGAGAAATAATAATTTTAGGAAAATATTTTAAAACAGTTTTGCCATTCTTCAGTGAACCAATTGATTCTTCTAAATTGGATATATTTTTAGTAGGAAATCTTTCAGAAAATATGAGAAGTTGGAAAATATCTGATATTATTAAAAAAGTTATGATTTTAAAAAATAAAAATCAATTAGTGGCTATGCCAATTTTACATTCTTCTATTTAATAGTTTTTATTTATATCAGTTACTATATATTATATTAATACTATTTGTACAATTATTATACTTATAAACTACTTATATTAAATTTCATGTATATTATATTTCCATATTATTTAATAACCTACTTAAAAAGTAAATGGATTAGGTCCGACATGCATATTGTTAAATTTAAAATAATAATTATTACCTAGTCAATTTATTTTTATTTTTTAGTAAATTAATATGCTAATTATTCTACATTGTTACAATAACTATTATAATATTTAAAACAAAATTATGAATATAATTTTTTTGGAATCTTATCAACTAAGCTGTTTTATACCTAAGTATTTATCTTATTATCATATACCAGGGGTGGCCAGCGAGAAGAGACTCGTGAGCCACCAAATATATTAATAAATATGAAAGAGCCAAAATGTAAAAAAAAAAGGACATATTACTATATAATTTATATATATATGTGATATTGTAAATAAAATAAGATAAGGTATCGTATTTAATAAAATGTGAAGAATACGATAACAATAATTGTACGATAATCTCAAATTAAATTTTATCTTCATAAATACCATAAATATAAAAATATCATACAGACATAGACACACATGGATAATGGATATTATGTCTTCATAGTGCTTTTTGACGTCGTGCGTGTAAGTGTAACAACACAACATTAATAAAATAATTATTATGTCTAAGAAACGCAAGTATGAAGAAGAACACAGAGAATTCAAATTACAATGGGAAGAAGAGTTCTTTTTCATAGAACGACATTTTTAGTTTCCAAAATAAGCTTAAACTTTTTCAAAGAGACTTAAGAATAAATAATTTAAACCATTTTCCGTACTTAAAAAAAATTGAGGATTATTTGGTTGGAATAGCAATAAAATTGAATTGTGAAGATTATGTACAAAAATTAGAGTGTTTATCAACTCACTTTGAAGATCGATTTAAAGACTTGAAATTACTTAAACCTTCGATTGCATTTTTAGAAAATCCCTTTGTCATTAATGTTATTGAAAATGGATGTCCAATATTAAAATCGATTTCAATGGATACGGCAGCTTTAGAAATTGAACTCTTAGAATTATTAGAAGATGAAGGACTGAAGCAGTTCAAATACAGTTGTCATTCTTTGTTGGAATTTTGGAAACATGTGCCTGTTATTAAATATCCAAAAATTACTCTTTGCGCTCAAAAGTTAATATCGATTTTTGGAACAACATATTCTTGTGAGTCTCTATACTCAACCATGAAAATGATTAAATCTAAACATCGATCAACATTAACGGATGATCATTTAACTGAATTGTTAAGGACTGCGTTAACAACATATAGTCCTGATTTTAAAAAGCTTACATGCAAAATAAACACACAACAAATAAGAAAATAGTCTATGAAGAAAAATTATATCAAGAACACTTTATTTTTACAAATTTTTTTCTATACACTGTAATTTAATAAAATATTATACTTTTTCAAATACATAAATTCATGTTTTCAAATTTTTTGTAAAAAGGTTACGATAAGATGCGAGCCGCAAAAGTCTATGACGCGAGCCGCATGCGGCTCGCGAGCCGCGGTTTGGCCACCCCTGTCATATACCAATATCCATCAGTAGTTTCACAATTTGACATTTGGTTCTTAGATGTCAAGGTGGATCATAATTAATTTTCTACAAGATAATAGCATTGAAGCTGTTCCCGACTCATGGGTTGTCAAAGGACGATGTGCTTGGCCCAAAAATTCCAAAATTGTGAAGCAACTGATTGAAAAACGAACCATACCAAATAAAAATGATTTTTACTTCTTGCCTGCTCGAAGACTCGGGAATCAATCATATGGTATGTATATGGATTTTAATTACTTAATATTTTAAAAATAACTGTAATGGTGACAAATATTCATCTATTAGGTTTATTATCTCAAGCAAGATCAAAACTTAAAAGAGCAACTCTAAAATCTGACTTGTCAAGTACAGAAGATGATGATTATTCAAATAAAAGATGTACTAAAATGTCTACTAATGCAAATTCAAATAGTTGTCCTCGTCTTAATGATTATATTTCTGGTATGCATTGTAAATTAATATATAAATATATATTTTTAAAAATTCTGTGTAATAAATTAATTTAAGTTAAGCAGGTACTTAATAATTTGTTTAATTTGTAGACCTTTCTGAATCAAACCAGTCAAGTATGAGTAATCCTGAGAAATCTGCTGAAGACAGTGAATTACAGTTATTGCTGGATTGTAATATTGATGGTTATGACTCTGATAAAGATCCTCTATGGACTATTAAATGTGGAAATGATGATTTATCACATCAAAGTAAAAAAACAATATGTTTATATAATATATATGTATATTTATACTATAAAATTGGG
The DNA here is from genome assembly GCF_001856785.1 of Myzus persicae. Lineage (NCBI taxonomy): Eukaryota > Metazoa > Arthropoda > Insecta > Hemiptera > Aphididae > Myzus > Myzus persicae. The sequence goes on from NW_019104386.1 coordinate 47,848, forward strand.
TAACTTTGGTATACAAATAATTTTATTCATTCAATTATCATAATTTTTTTCATCATAAAATGAGGTTATTTATTATTGTTACGTACCACATTAATAGGTATCAAACTTAACTTCACTGCTGTCTATATTTTTTTGTATTTAAAAAAGTTAATTACTCAGAAGATTATCATCAGCAATTTAAAAACTAAAATATGAGCATATTTGAGCATAATTTTTTCAAATTGAGATTTTAACATTGTTATTTTTATCGTTAATATTTCAAAAGTTATTCATAAAATAAAAAAGTAAAATTTTACTAAAATGGTTGGCAGTGATACACTAGCTTACGATATATTTATTAATATACATACTTTTTCTCAAAAACACTAACAATTAATGACTTCAACATAGAGCAAAATAGAATAGTTTAAATAAATGGAAAAAATTAGTGCATTTCCATATGGCAACATATTTTCATAAAACGATACTTTTGTATCTGTTATACATTGAATTTTTAGAAATTTGTGTAACTTTTATTGTAGATGAGCCCAACAAAGATGTTTTTTCAAGCCTTTATTCTTCTTTGAAACTAACACAATTTGAGACAGATGTTGACAAAAATATTGGTAAAGTAAAACATATTAATGATCAGACTGATCTACAACAGCTTAACTCACCCAGTGGAAAGTGGTCTGTAGAAAAAATTACTGTTGAAGATTCACCCAAGGTCAATGATGAGTTATCAAATGTTAAAAAATGTCTTTTTAAAGAAAAAACAATCGCTGAAGAAATACGAGGTAGCTAGTATACACTTTATAGTATTAATTGTATTTGTTTTCATTTTACAGATGATTTAGTTAGATAGATTTATTAAATTCTAATCATATATTAAAGTGTTAACAATTGTATTATATCTCATAATCTATCTAAATAAATTATTTGTATAATGATTATAGAACATAGAAAATACGACAGTCTATAATTGTTGGGTGTTAGGTGAAATCAAACTTGAATGCAAGACTAAACCAGTACCATTATTAATTCATAGCTAATACTATACTAATATATAATTATTAGTTACATATAATTTATTTTATTTTGTTATAGATTTAAAGAGTTACTTAATAAAAACACTCACACAAATGAGGTATCGCATTGATGGCATTGAAACTATTGTTCAAACTAATAATTTAAGTATCGAAAAGCTCATAGAATTGAGAAATAACATTGACCCTTCTTTATCAGCCGAACTGTCAGATACTTTTGATATGGATAAGATTTTTCCGATTAAAAATGATGAAGAGTTGATACAATTTGAGTCTTTGATTCAGAATAAGGAATATCGAATTTTATTGGTAAAATTAATATTATGTTTTTAAATTAAATTAACTATATAATACATTTTATTTATAAATATAGGTGAGTAAGTTATCTTTATAAATCACTGCAAACAATATTGGGAATAGTATACGTCGAATTTGTTCACGCATATTTCATGATGAAGTCTTACTAAACTATTCGTTACTTGGATTTAAGCAAAAGAAGCCATTTTCTAAACTACTTAGCTATCGACTTTTGATTGGTAATTAATAATAAATTATGTGTGTAAAGAAAAAAAGTATTAAACAGTATTTATTTCAGATACTGTAAGATCAAATTCCAAATTTAAACTTATACCAGAAAAAGAAATTGATGTACCCATTTCAGTCTGGCTATCTCATGCTCGTTTTCGATTGAAAAAGACAACTAAATAAAAAAAAACAACTTTTAACTGTATTACTCAACAAGAGTTGATGTTAATCTGTAATGTTATGTTGATATAAATATAGTTTTTTTTACATTTCTTATACTTTTGTTTTGGTGCAGAAAAACCTTACAATAGTATAAAAAAAAAGTTATTGTTTTATGTAGAACATTTTTTTTTTATTATTATTATATTATAATGTATAAGGTTTTAATTCTTATTTGATTTTATATAACAGTTTTTCTATCATTCCCATTAGGTATGTTATTTTATTTGTCAAATAAATCTGATCAATTTATTATATAACTATTTATAAATAATATTATTTATTTTAGTATTATTATTTATCCAATACCCTCGGTGACATGAGCCTTTGGTCTTACAAATAATTTAATCGATTACATTTTAAAGGGTGTACTTATTCTAAATATTAGTTAAAAATTTTGGTTTGAAGATGGACAACAGCAGTGATGGATAGGATGATGTTGGTCATGTTAAGTGTAATTGTGGAATAGGTATATTTTGGCTAGTGGTTCAAGCAGATTGTGACTTGTTCTGATGTGGTATATTCACCACTATTTAATATTACTACTACTCTATAATTATTTGATTCATTTCTAAATCCCACAGAATGTATGTGTGCAATCCATAGTAACAGAAAATGATTTATCATCGTAGACAATAAAAAATAATCATGTTTTGATGAAGAATATTTTTTAAAAAAATTTTATATTGAATAAATATATGAAATTTTTTAATACAAATTAAATATAAGGTATAGCTGTACATAATGTATAATAAGACTTCGTGTTGAAATAGTTTTATAAAAATATGAAAAAAATATTTTTGTATAACCTATAAACTCATAGTTTTCAAATGTTATAGAATTATTATTATAATATTTGTGTATAGTTACTATAATATTTTAATAACTTTAAAAAAATAACATTTTATTAACAATAACATAAAAATATTCTTGGAATGTTACTTTTAATATTACTGTAATGTTAACATGCAATGTTAATATAACCTAAAAAATGTGGCCAAAAAATTTGCTAATAATGTTATGACAATGTTAAATAATTTTTTATTAATCTGTAAATAAGATTATAATAACTTGAAAGTTAATTTTATAATATTAAAATCATGTTACATTAATATGATATTGTTGTCTGGGTATATGCTTGTATAGTAACATTTATTATTAATGTCATTGACCTATAGATAAAATATGTTTCGACCATGGGAAATGTGCTTGACAGCTGCAGCTGAGGCTGATGAACCCAAACAACTTAAAAACACTCATGTAAATTTAAAATGGGTCATGGCTTACTTGGAATATGGTGTTTATCCAACTAGTATTCCTGATAAAGGTAGCCGAGCAAACTTCAGGAGATGTTGTCGACCATTTATAGTAAAAGAAGGAGTTTTTATTACAAAGAGACGATGGCCAAAGTAATAATTACTCCAGAAGAACGAACACAAATCATTAAACTGGTTCATGACGGTGCTGATAGTTCTTTGGAAGCATCGGCTTTGTCTTCACATCATGGTCGTGACGCTACACAAAAGCTTTTGAGAAAGCTATACTTTTGGCTGTCAATGTTGAATGATGTGAGAGAATACATCAAGCAGTGTGATGCCTGCCAAAAAGCAAACCCTGCAACATTAAAAGTTATTCCTGATTTACAATCGGTTTCAGTACCTAAGCAAGTGTTCAAACAAATCGGTGTTGATATTATGACACTTCCAGTAGTCGATAACATGAAATACGTTGTAGTAGCAATCGATTATTTTTCAAAGTGGTCTGAAGCAAGAGCACTTCCCGATGAAAGTGCAGAATCAGTCGCTCGCTTCCTGTACGATGATATAATCTGTAGACATGGCTGTCCTTTAATTCATATTACCGATCAAGGAAGAGAATTTCTGAACAAACTTATATCAGAATTATTTCGCTTAACTGGTACCAAGTAAAGAGTGACATCAGCGTATCATCCTCAAGCGAATGGTTTAGTTGAACGCCAGAACAGAACTATAAAAAATTGCTTCCTCAAAGTTCTGCAAGATAATAGTAATAAGTGGTCTTATATTTTGCAAGGTGTACTGTTTGCACATCGTACGACTCAACATACTTCGACAAATTTTTCTCCTTTCCAAGTCTTATATCAAAGAGACCCCTTACTGCCTGTTGATATTTGTAATTTAAAATCAACCGAAGAAGGCACGATAATATCTGATGATCTTAGTATCATATCCGATGATGACGTATTTGATAAAGTTGCTTTTAATAAAACATTCGAAAAAATGTTAAATATGAGGAGTATAATGGAAGATGAAGTCCACACAAACATCAAAAATGCTCAAGTACGGCAACGAGTTTCATACAACAAACGTCATAAAACTGATAGTGTGCTTAATGTAAATGACAAAGTTTTATTTAGAAACCTCAAGAGAGATGACCGTAAAGGAGGTTGGAGTTCACTTCCCCGGAAACCAAAAATTGGTTATTATATTATTGATTCTGTAAATTCAAAAAAAACCAGTGTTCTGACGTATAAAGGCAAAGTTATGAAAACAAGGCAAAACTTGTCAAATTTAAAACATTATTTTGATAAAGATATAGATATACAAGTTGACGATGATATTGTAGAAATTCCAGGAAATGTACATCAAAATATTGTTTCAAGATATTATAATCCAGTTTCGTACGTGTGGCAAAAGATGCAATGTAGATACTTCAATTTGACGATTAAGCATTTCCGTAGACTATCTTCAGTGCCTAAAGTCTTGAATAAGCCGTCAACGACAATAGCTATAATTGGTGACGGTAATTGCTTTTATAGAGCCTTATCCAGGTGGATTACAGGTGATGAAGATTCTCATACAATAATTAGGAAAGAGCTGAAAAGGGTATTTATAATCAATAATTATTATACAATTTCATTGGTGGCATAATTTATATTTTCATTTGTAAAACTTTGTAATACTTATAAAATATTAGACATACATTTTTTGCGTACTGAATACTTGCAGTTTACTTCACGTTTTCTAGAGATAAAAAAAACATCAATTCTGCCAAGAAAATTACATACAGAAACAGAATTAAATAAATCAGAAGAATTTTTGTTCAGTGATGCATCTTCAGGTATGGACGATAATGACAACAAAACTTTAAAAGAAAAATTCAAAAAGTTTGATTTATATATTTAATTTATTACATTCTTCATTCAGATTTTAACTTGTAATTAAATAAAAGCTTGATTATCTATGTAGTATTTTGGTAATTATTATGTTATGCTATTTTGTATTATGAATATTTAATTGATAATAATAACTAATTAGCAGTGGCGAAGCGTCATAGGAGACAAAGAGACAGACCCCCACTTAGAAATTAGAACACAGCACGGGACAAACAAATAAATATTTTATTTTATTTAATATTAGAAAATGTGAATTTTATTTTATATTATAAAATATATGATGTATATGTTTTACTATTTGTTAAAATAAGTTTTTCGTTGTAGTGTTGACGTGTTGTACAGTTATGGATTTCTTAAAATAGATTAGAAGCGCGCGATACGGCCGTGCGTGCGAGCTGGCGATACGGGTCATTCCAAATATCGTATTATATTATCTAATAGACGTTGCGACGCAACGGGGTATTACCTAATATTACCTAATGAATATATTAATTTTCGGATAAACTATATTTATAACATTTTATTATTAAAGTGTTATTCATTGTGAGGTACATACTTAATAATTAACAGTTTAGGTTATTGTATAAATAAAAAATGCTTGTTTATTAACTGAAATAGGTACTTCATTATTCAAAATGACCAACGGTCTAACTGTAGATTTATTCAAAATAATAGATGACTAAGAACAATGTCATCTATAATAAGAGTAGTAACAATATATTTTATGTTTTTTTAACAATTTTGTTAACATAACTAATAACATATTATTGTATACAAAAGAAAACTTATAAACTTTTTTCAAAATAAAAAACGGTCAGACTTCTAATAAAATTATAGGAAATTACTTAAACATTGTTCATAAATATACATAATGTTGCATTTGAACACAAAATAAAACAACTGTCTTAAATTTACGGGGTCGACGAAAGCCCACCTTGTCGTGGTGACCCGCCCGGCCGGACCTCTGTCCGGTCGCTAAGATGCTTTCACACTAACCCTCGTCTGGGGGGAATGGTAAACTCCTACAAATGTAGTGTAATCTCCTACAAAAGATAGTGTTAACTCCTACAAAAAATTAATACCGCTCGTATTGCTGTAAAAAATATCAGTCTTGCAATATATTAACACATAATATAAAAATGGTTTGAAAAATATAGTTATAATAATATAATAAATTATAATAATAGTATAATACATTTTTAAAATATAATACTATTAATTAATATAATTATTTTGAAAAATATAATAAAAATTTTAATAATACAATATTCATAATTATTTAATCCTACAACAAAAATTGTTTGAAAAATATAATAAGACAATAGTTAAAATCACATACGTTTAAAATAATAATTTTTGAAAAAAAATGATAAAAAATTCAATGAAACAATACTATTAGTTATTATAATTTTTTTTGAAAAATATAATAAAAATGTTAATAAAACAATAGTCAAAATCATATAATTTAAAATTAAAATTTTTTGAAAAAAATAATAAAAAATTCAATAAAACAATACTAAGTCATAATCATTTACGTATATTTTTATGGCATACTTTAGAGATAAACTCTAAACGTGAAATTTCTCCTCGTATATATTTATTTTTTTGATTAAGTATAAATTGATATTTAGAAATAGTTTTTGTCTGTCTGCGTTGTGTTGTATGACTGCTTCTAATTTTAATGTATGTTTCGGTCTAAATATCTTTCAAAACTTTCACGAATAAATGGAGATTTGGATGATGATGATAAAAACTACTATTAAATCTTGAATGAAATGATTCACATGCATTTGTAGTACCATTCGAAGACCACAATTTTGGAGGAAATAATGAAAACGAAAAAATATAATTTTCAGATAAATAGTCGCAATATTGTTGGACTTTATCGTCAGATGGCATATTTTCTAACTAATCAAATACAAAGCAATCTTCAATATCCTTAGCGTCTTGCAATAATGGTAAACCGAATGTGAGAACTAAAAATTTTCCAATTTCAGATTCACCATTATTGTAATCATTCGTTAGGCCTAATTGCTGTATTTTTGTGTACCAATTTTGGCACAAATGAAAATTACAACCATGAATTTTCACTGTTGGCCAAATATTTTTAATTGCATTATGAATAGCAATTTCAAAGTCCACCACAACTGTAACTGGTTGAAACCGTAAATTATTTTGCAAGCAAATTTCGATAGTTTTTAAAAATAATGTACTGTATGTATGGCTATTTTTGTCAGGAAGCAAAGCAAAGACTAATGGTACATCATTTTGATTCTTAAAACCATGAATAGTGAATAACTGCAAAAAATATTTTGTACAATACCTAATTGAAAGTACCGTCTAAAAAAAATTTTTCGTTAGAACAAAGAAATTTTAAATTTTCTATACAAGAAAATATAATAATATGGCTATCTTGATCATTTAATAAAACAAATTGTTCAAAACAGTTTGTTTGTATATCCATTACATTTAAAGTATCGTGAACTTCTTCAATACTTTTAGGCAAAGGTGGCAAAATAGATTTACGTGCATTATATACATTTCGTCATATATAATTGAGATCAGTTGTATTTAAATTATTTTCGTTATTAAAATTTTTGATTTCAGTTAAAATAAACTTGGAAGGTTTTTCTACAATATTGTCTTCACTTACTTTCCTTTTCAGTGAATTATTGACTTCTTGGCGATTTAATGTAGTATCATCATCATGATTGTGAATTAGAACTACATGTTTTTCAATAATTTCATCCTCTGCATTATTTGTGTAAATTTTACTTTGACACTTATTAACTTATTAATACAACGCCAAGTTTTTTAGCCACTTTTTGCAGTATAATGTAAAAAAAAATTATATTTATCAACTATTAATAACTTTTTACCATTCTGACTATACATGAATTCCATTGCAATTTGTAATAATGTACGACTATAAGAGTGACTAACAAAACGGTGAAAGACGCAAAAGATTCACTAGACTAAACTCAAACAATACACAGTTGACAGTTATATAGTTACGAGCGGACTACGATATCGGCAATAAACGCAATAATTTGTTCGGAAATATCCGATACGGACGAGATTATCATGTTTTATCGTTATTCGACAATATTCAATACCATATCGCTGCTCTATTTATAACATTTTTTACTGCAAGTGTTGATATGAACGTATAGTATAGTATATAATATGGATATAATCTAACCTTCGAGAAACATCATACAGCGTATAAACAAGCTCTATTCAAGCGTTTGTTGTTTATTAAATAATATAATATATTTATTATTTTCAAGTTATGATAATTTTGTGCTTTTCAACTTCAAAATTGTGAATTTAAATAATATTACCCTATTATTTAAAAGGAAAAATTTCTATGTAGGAGATTACAATATCTTTGATTTTCAGGTAAAAATTTTAAAAGGTTATTAGTGTAGGAGTTTACATTTAATGATGATTCAGGTAAAAAGGTTATTCTTGTAGGAGTTTACATTTGGCCTCGTCTGGGACGGCCAGAAGGTGTAGGGCTACTAGGGGCAACCCCCCTATAACCAAAATTAAACATAAATATACCAGAAAACAGAAAAAATGTTCTAAGGCCCTCCTACTGGGAGGGGTCGGACCTTAGAAAAACAGACCCGGCAGACGGTGGCGAGCAAGCAGGCTACCGTAGGTCGTTATCGAATAACTGCGCTAAAGATGTGTCCAGCCAGGCATCTAAACACACTACTGCTGAGACAGACGTATTAATACGCAATAAAAAGCACGATAAAGTACCCACCAACAAAGTACTAAGGTTAAGAGGTGGTGCCCCCACGGAGGATGACAATTCGTCAGATATGGACTTGGATCTTAATGTCCCGAAAAAGCGGCCCGGGGCAGAGTCCCCGGAGACGTCAACAGGGAACAAAAAGGCAAAAGCGGTTAGTAACCACAGAGAGTCTATGGGTAGCTTTAACAATCTACTAGGGTGGTGTGAGACCACGGTAACATCAGAGGTGGAAATGAAAAAAACTGTCTAAAACTACGGCAGAAGGTCTAATGGATAAACTAAAGACGATCAGAGGGCTCTTCACGGAGGTATGCTTGGAAAACTCCAGGCTGACGGGGGCACTCCATACTAGTGAGGAAGTCAGAACAAAGGACATCATGAGTATCTTTGTAACGGCCACAGAGAGGATTACGGCAAGGCTCTCTGAAAACAAGGAACTCATGTTAAGAAATAAAGAACTCGAAAGACAGATACAAAACCAGAAAGGTGAACCGAGTACAAGTACGAAACTGGCTACAAAGCCACAAACAGATGAAGCGAGTAAGTCGTATGCGGCGGTAACTAGTACGGCTAAGAAGCCGATAAGTAACAAGGTCAAGAAGGCAGCCTCGGAAAAATGCAGAAAAACGAAAACCACATCACGGTTTGTGATCGAGGTCCCAGTCGAAAAGACAATCGCGGAGGCTAAGACTGAGATATGGAAAATGGTCTCAGCAAAAAATAAAAATCCCAGGGCCAGGACAATAGTAAAGGGTAATACCCTCATTACCCATATTACCTGACGACAACAAAACGTTCGAGGTGTTAAATCAAGTACCACACATAAAAGTAGTTGAGCCTTGGCAACCCAGGATAATAATATATGACGTGGATAACGAAATAACAGGAGGACCTCGCAGAAGGTCTACAATCATAAAACCCGGAACTAGGCCTAAACCAGGAAGACATAGGCAGAATGAACGTGAGGCACAAACTTGGACCCAGAAACGGGACTACGACGCATTGGATCCTATAGATCCCACCGTACGTACTGGCCAAACTGGAGAATAAGTCAGTTTTCCTGGGCATGACAAGGTGCAGGGTCAGAGTGTACCAAAATGTGCCTCGGTGCTTCAGGTGTTAGAAATATGGGCACACGGCGCTAAAGTGCAACCAAGAGGTACCAACGTGTAAGCATTGTGTTAGGGGCCCCGATAGTAGGGAATGCCCTGACAAATCAAAAAACAAATGCAGCAATTGCAAAAAAGATCACAAGGCGTCCAGTGCGACCTGCAAGTCGAGAGACCAGGCGATCAAAGGATTGCTCAGGCGCACTGACTTTGGGCCGAAATGAAAGATTACGTTAAAATAGTCCAGCACAATGTCAATAGACAAAAGATAGCTAGTCAACAACTCAGAGACTACAGCGTTGATATCAGAATGGACATTATTCTTATACAGGAGCCAGTGGTATCTGAGGGCATAGTGTACGGCTTTGAAGACCATACATGCGTACTGAAGGGAAGCAAGGCAGGCTCAGCCGTAATAATTTTAAATAAAGAAATACAGGCATTAGAGCTCTCCCAGTACAACGACGAATACATAGTAGCGGTCAAAATCGGAAGTTGGGATGTAACAAACATCATTACACTGGTGTCGGCATACTTTAAGTACTGCATGCCAACACTGGACTTTATTGAAAAGTTAAGGCCCATACTAGACAAAGAAAAATATTCCATAATCGGAGCAGATATAAATGGCCACTCGCCGCTCTGGCACTGCAACAACACGAACAACCGCGGAAGTCTAACGGTTGAACTAATCGAAGACTTTGACCTTACAGTAGTCAATCAGGAATGTAACCTAAAAACTTATGATCGTGAAGGCATGGGTTCATCAAACATTGATGTAACCCTCGCGACACCACGACTGCGAACCTGGTGCGAGACTGGTCGGTTAAGGATGTAACCGACAGCGACTATAACGTGTTACTATATAACGTTGACCTCAAGACCGATAGAGTGCCGAAGGAGGTATCGCACAGATACAACACCAAACGGGCAGATTGGGCCAAGTTCACCTCACGCCTGTGCGACCGAAGTGCCCAAATTGACAGGTCCACTATAGATACGCACGCTCGGACACTAGTCAGCATAATACAGAGTGCAGCCACGGACTCCATGCCGAAAATTAGCACAGCAGGCCAAAGAGCAGGCAAACAGCCCTGGTGGACCAACAGACCGGCCTATAGCCAGGCACGAAACACATACGCCGCCCAAATTAGAACTGCTAAGCTTGAAGCGTGGCGTTGCTTTGCTGGCGACATCAACGCTAACACATGGGGAAAAGCGTTCAGCTGGGCAAAGAACGGCTCTTTGTCTTAGAAGGTCCCCTCCACCTTGGTTCGCCCAGATGGAGTGATGACCGAAACAATTGATGAGACAGCAGAAGTACTCTTAGGGTCTTTTTTCCCAAGAAAGGAGCAAGAAAGAGATTTCACGAAGAGTGGGCCTTTAGAATATTATGATTGCACGATCAACGCCAAGAGAGTCAAAGCGGCGATCTGGAAAATGCGCCCTGGAAAAGACCCGGAGCCGATGGCATAACGGCCGGGTTGTTAAGAAAAGCATGGCCGATCTTGGGTGTAGAGATAGTACGCCTCTTCAGGACGTGTATCACTGAGGCCACCTTCCCGCAGTCTTGGAAGTGTGCCAAACTAGTCGTGCTCCTAAAACAGGGTAAAAAGAACACCACGAGCCCTAAGTCGTATAGGCCCATCAGCCTGCTGCCTACAATGGCGAAAGCGCTTGAAACATTGATCATTCAGGACCTAGAAGCTGAAACTGAATTAAACAGCTACAACCAGCAACATGGCTTCGTGCCTGGCAGGTCAACCATCACGGCCATGAAGTCCTTATTCGATTGGGTAAAAGGCAGCAATGGCAGGCACGCATTCGGGGTGTTTCTGGACATCACCGGGGCCTTCGACAACGTCGGCTGGTACCCGCTACTGTCCAGACACGAAGCACTTGGCGCATCGATCAGAAAATCAGATTGATCCAGAACTACCTAGGAAACAGGTCGGCAAGCCTCGTGATCGAGGGCAAACGATACACAAGGACTATTGAGCGCGGCTGCCCACAGGGGTCCCAGCTAGGCCCCACACTGTGGAAAGTCGCCATGACAGATATAAGCAACATACAACTGGGCAACACGGCCAATATAGTGCTGTACGCGGACGATATTGCCCTCACGGTTGCAGCGGCGAGGTCCCACAACGCACATAGTAGAATCGAGAGGTACCTTAACAGCTAAGAGATATGAGTTGGAGTTCTCACCGACCAAGAGTCAGATACTCAGCCTAAAAGGAGGACTGAAGCCCGGTTACTTGGTCAGCTTTGGCTCTGGTGAAAACGACGCAAGGATCGTGGCTGAAGCGACAGCAAAGTACCTGGGCGTTATTCTGGATCCCAGAGAGAGCTTCTGGGACCACGTGTCATCCCTCAAAACAAAATCAGAGGGCATGTATCGCAGACCCCGACAAACGACGTCGGCAAATTGGGGCATGGGCCGAGCGGCAGCCAAAGTAATGTACGAAGCGGTCTTTCTCCCACGTATCACATACGCGGCCGAAATCTGGGACAAAGGAAGATACACCCTAAAGAAGGGAATCGCAGCCCTTGGAAATATACAAAGCCAACCGCTCAGGGGCAATTACGAGCAGGAGTCTCCGGGTTTTTTGGCTCTCGCCTACCGCCACTCGTCCGTGCCTTAGCGCTAAGCGCTACTTACGGGCGAGGGTGGAGCTAGTGCGGCGACGCAATCGCCGCCGGGCTAGGGTATTCTGTGGAACACCGGCACTGGGCCCGAGGGCCCGTACCTTTCTTGGGTCCGGGATGACTCAATTAAGTGCCACCTGGGTACCAGACCTCCCACTAGGTACAGTGGTTTGCTGTTCTACTATCGAGCGCTGGTCCCACAGCCACCACGTTTCAGCCGAGTTAGGCTCCTCAACCTTGAGGGGCATCGCTTCTGACGGCGGACCGTGCAGCGTGCGATGGGGCTCCCCTCTCCCGTGGCACCGACTAGGTTTTAAGTTGACGTCGGTAGGTCAACCCGGTCACCGGAGTGACCTCCCACTATTCTGGCTCCCCAGCCGGCTAGTGGTGGGCCCGTCAGTGGAGATTCGGGCCAGCGCCGGGGCGCTAACCCAGGGTCCCCACCAACCCTGCCGTCGCCTATGACGGTCCTACCTAACCTTTAATCAGCCTAACCTGTCAGAAATCCTCTTGGCCTCGATGGCCTCCCTAGCAAAGCGACGCAGAGCGCAGTAGTTCGACCTCGTGTCCAGAAACACCTTGGTCGGACACGGCCATACGTCCTCGCCTATGAGCCTGATGACCCGACCCCTCTGAACAGAGAGAGCCGGGCACCTGTAGAGCACGTGGTCTACCGTCTCGTCCTCGGTCTCGCACCTACACAGACCCGCTCCCCGCAGAGCAAAGGACTCCAACTTGGCGTTGAAATCACCGTGCCCGGTTAGGAACTGGCTTACGTAGTGGTCGACCTCGAGAGGCAGTTCCAGCCTCCTCCTGATGTCGGGAATCATCGAGTGGGTCCACCGACCCTTCTCGCTGACGTCCCACCTATGCTGCCAGACGTCCAAGATCCTATCCCGCTGGTCCGTCATCTCCTCCTCCGAGATTTGACCAGCTTTCCTCTTAATCCTAACCACATGCCAACGAATTTCCAAATCAAGAGGCAGCTGCCCAGCGACGACCTGCAACGCATCCGTCGAGGTCGTCCTGTATGCCCCTGTTAGAGAGAGGAGGGCCCTCCTCTGCTTGCTGCCTAGGAGTTTTATCGCCTTCGACGTGAGCACCCCTTTCGCCCAGATCTCCGCGGCGTAAGTGATACGGGGCAGGAAGACTGCCCTGTATATTACGGCGGAGGTGGACTGTTGGAGGCCCCAGTCCGCAGACGAGGCCGCTCTGAGCCTACTGTAGAGACTGTCGGACTTTCCTGCCACGTTGCTCACGTGCGCCCAGAAATTTCTCCTACTGTCCAGTTCAACACCCAGATACCTAACTGAACTCACAGCCACGATGTCCTCCGTTCCGAAAGGAATGGTGAACCCTGGCTGTAGTCCTCCTTTGAGCGGGAGCGCTTGAGACTTACTCGCCGAGAAGGTAAGACCTCTCAGCCTCGCCCAGTCGCCCAAGGCGCCGAGCGTTGCTCTCGCTTTCTCCCTGATCTCGACAAGATCGACAAGATCGACAAGATCCATCGCTTGCCCGAGGGCGCGCGACAGAGACTCCGCTACCTGTCCGCAGCCGCCCACCATGGTCTCAGGGTCACCGTTGACTTTCTGGACCAGAACCCACCTAAACCTATCCCAGTCGGCTTTCCTAACGTTAAAACGACTTTTCCCTACCACGGGTCCGTCCGACCCTGATCCGACGCGGATCTTGAATCTGATGGTCCTGTGGTCGCTGTCGGTGACATCGAGCACTTCCCACTCAGAAACGGAGTTCAACAAGGAACCCCCTCTCGTCAGAGTCACGTCTATGTTCGATGCACCCATACCCGGCCTCTCGTACGTGTCGAGGTGGCCCGGCTGGTTGTGCACCGTCAAGTGATTCTCCGCGATGAGGGATTCGACGTGGGTCCCCCGGGCTGAACCCGAGTTGTTGCCAAGCCGACTGAACCACTGCGGCGAATGCGCGTTCACGTCGGCGCCTATCACGACGTCTTGTTCAACCCTATCCAGCAGAACGCCTAACCTATCCGTAAGGACATGGATGTAAAGTCGGAATGCTGTACTTGAAGTACGCTGACACGAAAACGACCGCCCGGCCACGTCTCTTCCTGAGACTGGCCACGGCGCAGTACCTATCGCTGAGCCACTGCAGGGCGACCACCTCGATGTCCTGATTTAGAACAACTATGGCCGCCCCTGCACTACCATCCCTACAGCTGAGAACCACTTTCGCAGCGCCGTAGTCAAAACCTAGCAATCTGTCGCCCGAGGTCAGCACTTCCTGAAGCAGAAGCACCTCAACCCCGTTAGCCCTGCTATAGTCCAGTATCTGATCAGAGACGAGATGATTCCCGTTCATGTTCAGTTGGACTACACAGTAAGACGACGAGATCATTTCGAGCCGAAATCTGTCCTACGGGCAACCGTGATGGTTGCCTTGTGTTCCGCCGAGCATCCTTTGTGGCCTGACTGAGCCGGAGCTCTCGCCTTCTCCCTCTCAACGGCCTTGGCGGCCGGGGTCTTGGTACCCGTGGCCTTCGCACCCTTGTCCTTGGTGCCCTTGGCCTTGTCGGCCGCGACCACCCTCGGGGCCTCCTGGACCGCCTTCTTCTTCTTCTTCCTCCTCTTCTTCTTCGAGACCACCTCGACGAATGCGCCCCCTTTGGGCGCCTTCGCCTTCGATGGCCCGGCCTCTCTCACTACCTTCCCCTCGCCCTTCTTCACCTTATTCACAACCTTCCTTTCGCTCGCGGCAAGTGGCCCTGCCCCCCTCGACTCACTCACAACCACTTCCTTCGGTACCCGCCTCGCCTCCTCGACCCTCCCCTGCAGAACTGTGTTCTGCCGGAAGGCCTCGTCGAGCAAGACCTCGTACCTGTCCCGAATGTCCAAGATTGACCGATGAGCGGCCGCCGATATCTTCTTCTTTTCCTTCTCGGCCTGCAGAATGCAGCCGAGATCACGTCCAATCTCTCTAACCTTTTGCGGAAAGGTGGACAACCGAACCGCGGCGCATCCTGAGATGCCCTCCACTTCCGAGGTGTCCACCCTCTTCCACTTCGAGACCTGGGCGGCAGCATCCTCCGAGAGGATCCCTGCCCCCAGCTCTCCCACCCTCACCTCCTCGAGGCGTCCCCCCCTTCGTCCGTGAGCTCCATGTCCGACAAGGCAGTCACGCGACTCCTCCGCCTGAAAAACTTAAACTATCGAGCCTACCTACTCTAGCTTCAGAGCCTTTTCTTCCTTTGCGAGTGGGGCGTACTAACGGCCCTGTCACTATGCTACTTTCCTTAGCCTATCGAGCCTACCTACCCTAGCTACAAAGCCTTTTCCGCCTTTGCGAGTGGGGCGTACTAACGGCCTTGTCGCTATGCTACCTTAATAAATAAAGCCTACGTCCTTACCTGATGGCCGACAGCGCCGCAACAATGTTCACCCTAAGGCTTATACAGACCGACTCAAAATCGACACCGGTCTGTTCGCGGTCAATTTACGCGCCACGCACGTACGCGCAAGCACCGCGCGCCCAGCAGCACCGAAAACGAGCACGCCGCAAAACGCAGCGGTCGGAGACGGAATCACTGCTCGGACGCACTCGTACGGACTCGGGCCCGACTCGACGCGCCACCAGTCAGTGGTGGTCAAGGTCGGACGATCCGCACGCGCGCTCACGCGCCCCGACGGCCGGAATGTGACACGTGTGCCCTTGGCCGCCCGGTTCCGCACGCACTCGCACGACCCGAAACACTGCGCGCCGCACGTACACCACGCCGAACGCACGCACTAACTATGATTTTCCCGCGCGCTTAAGCGTGCTTTAACAAAAGCGCTCTTCACGTCTCCGCAACTCAACGCACGAACTCGCGGTTTGGACGAAACGGTTTATCCTGAAAAGGACTAACCGGCCGTCTTTGTCGCGTCGTGAAACAACGCCCACGAGCCGAGGTATACGCCGCCAAAGGTGAAAGTCGCAACTTTTGTTCGGCTTGTCGCGCGATCACGCGACCCACACAGAAATTTGCGCTATAAAAGCACGAATTCGCACGTGTTGGGTCCGACGCAAAAT
>NW_019104387.1:0-63954 GCF_001856785.1 Myzus persicae
TAAGTGGTTAGCTGAATTGAACGGAGCACTTTGTAACAGTGATGAACATTATCCAAAAGAATTAAAACATTATATAGAACTAGCAGGCATGTGTTTCAAATCATTGCTAGACCTTGAAGAAATAAAGGACGATGATCACTTAAGGTATCTGAAGTATAAACGGGATGCCAAAGTAATTAATTTCAAAACGTTATTGATACAAATTAAAATGTTGATACCTATTTCATGTTATTTGGAATACTGCATAATAATTTGACCTTGCATCTTACCAAATCCAACATGACGTAATAAATTAGATACAACAATTAAATTATGTAGGTAACTAGGTAGTTAATAATAAGTTATGGCAAACACTTACTTTTTAAACAGTTTGATTCGATCAATTATCATGACATTCCATAGAAACATTAAAAATAAAAATCTTAAGTATTATATTTAAATACTTATTCAAATAACTCAACAGTGGTCCCGTGACTTCCACGTCAATAATGCGACTGTAGGTTACAGCAGTAATAATGCAATTTAAGAAACAATTGTATTGATGAATAATAACACCAAAGCCGACTTCATAGTTTAGAAGCCAAGTTTATACATGATACAAGGAAACTCAAAAATAATATTTTATCTGTCTTAGAGTTGGAAATTATAGTTATTTTTTTTTAAATCTAATACCTGTATGTTAGTATAAAAATCTTCTTCTCCAAGTCATTTACAGGCCATTAAGACCCATTTCTGCAGCAACCGCTCGCCTCCACGGGTCTCCGTCTCTTGTCAGTTCTTCCCCATTCTCTATTCCAAGTTTTTTCAGATCCTTGACTACTCTTTCCTTCCATCTTCTTCTAGGACGTTCTCTAGGACTTTTTGTGTATGGCTTCCATTTTGTGACCTGTCCAATTTGCCACTACGATCACCACAAGGACCAGCCCAGCTCAGTCTACTACTTTTTAATATTCCGTTTATATCCGCTTATCCGTATAGGTTATGTTTTTCCTGATTTATCCTCATTTTGTATTCTCCTTCATTGTTAATTTTTTTCCATAGATTCTCCTTAATATCTTCTATTTGAAGGTGGCCAGTTGAAGTTCATCCGATTTTGTTGTGGTCCAAGCCTCACATGCATACAAAGCTGCGGGTCTCACTAGCACTTGGTAAAGAGTTAGTTTTTATGTCCACTCCTAGGTATTTGAAATTATCTACTGTTTGGAATTTATTGTCCCCAATATCCAAGTGCCCCGCACTATGGTTATTTCCAGTTACGACCATGTAATTTGTCTTATCCTCGTTTATTGTTAACCTGATTCTCTTTCGATTTTCCATTAAATTTCGTATAGTATCCTTTAGACTAGCTTCATTTTCTGCCATTATTACTGGATCATCTGCTTAGACGGCCAGTTTCAGTTGCTCGTCAATTCCAACTTTTACTCCATTCGCTGTCAATACTTCCACGAAAATAGACCATCATAATATACTCTATCCAGCTCGTCATAGAAAGCATTTTGTTCTTATAACATAAATAACGTTATTAACATTCATATTATCGTAAATTTATTAAAAATGCCACAAAACCGGCAATGTTAAATTCTAAATCATGTACATATAGCTATACATTTAGTTTCTTCACAATAACTATAATGACTTCAGCAGTTATTTTGAATGTAAAACGTTATTAACAAACAATTTATGGAGGTGGATTAATTTTACAAGACTATGCAAGTTTTCTATTTTTTTTTAAATCGTTAAGTTAAGTAATGTAGACAAATGTAAGTTAAGTTTTATGTTAAAAGATTTAATTTTCTTCTTTTTTTAAATTAGTAAGAGTCACATGTTAACTCAACTTCGTTACTGTTTTTAAAGCTATAACAACATAGTTATTAGAGGTCTTAAATAATTAAATAAATGTATGTAGTAAAATGAGTTGTTATAACTACTCATATTAAACTATAATACTTCAATGTATTTATAAACACTTAGAATCTCGGAGAATTCTAAGATAAAATGTATTTATGTGCATTTATTATAATCAAGCATACATAATTAATCAATACATTTTTATTTCCAGATTATATTAGCCAATAACAGTTTTGAAGTTCTTGTATGGCCTGGTGGTTGGCATTTTAGTAATTTATATACGAGTGCAACAACATCAGAACAATCAATTGTTTTTAATGAACTACATTCTCTGAGAAATTCAGATTGTCCATACATTAATAAGATAGAATTAAACATTCTACTTTATCGGTTATATATTGTTATGAATACGCCAAATCGTGTATATTATAATCAAATGTACTCATTTATAAAAAGTGCTATTGACAATGTAGTCGTTACTGCAGAGGTAAACCCATTTTGATATTCATATATTTAATATTCAATTTGTTTTAGAAATCTTAATGGCTAATAAATAAATAAATAAAAAAAAATAATAATCGGAATTCATTCACATATTTTAATAACATACCTATTACTAAATCACTGATAAACGAAACTATAGAATAAGTAGTCAAGTATTAGGTTCTTAATATTTTTTATGAAAAAATGTATTTCAAACCGTTTCATTTGAATACAAATTTGTTAAATTCATAATTTTATTATTATTTTGATAACATTATATGAAGTATATATAACAATTTAAGTACTATATAGTACTGCTGCTGACAACATTGTTATCTCAATAGAATATTAGTCACCGACTATAATTATGCTGATACTTTTATGGTAATGTTGTCAATTGTGTCATGTAAGGTATTATTATTGTAGTATTGTAAATTAGGCCTTGTAGTCCATTCGATATCCTAATTATAGATATAAACACTTAGTAGTGTTTTCCTGTGGCAAATTGAATCACTGAGTAGATAGACCAGTATTTACGAAATACGAGCTCGCATTTTTTGTGACAGTGCAGAGTTGCGTGCGATTGTTTTTTTTTTTTTGTGACAGAACTGCCGTACATGAAATACAAGCCAAATATTTAATTGACAATAAAAATTATAAGATATGTAAATACTAAAAATGGCCACAGTCTTATGTCTTCGTATCAACTCGTTGATGTTCCCATTCATTCCAATCTTTTAGGGTGGTCTTTGTCTAGAAGATAAAAAAAAATACAATTGTTTTGAACTTAAAATTGGTATATTAAAATAGAGAGGGCGTGTAAATATAAGTATTATTTATGTGTCGCATGTGCTGTGTGTGTATACCTAATGAACATGTATAATGTATATTTATACATTGCATCATCTCACATCATGCATGGCCTGTCATAGTTAATTATCCTGTGTTTTATATTTAATTATACTATAGAAATATCTTATAGTATATAAAATAATAGAATTTGATACAACAACATTTTCTATTGGTAGAATTTATATATTTATAATGGATCTGATAATTTAGCGTTTTGCGTCATAAAAAAACAAGGCATAAAAATATATCATTATACCTAAAATCTATATATTTCTGTCTTACTTGACCCTCCAATCTTCTTTTCTAATTTAATTGTTTTTATTCACTATTTTATTCATTAATTTTAGGATCGAGCGAGAAATTTGGAAGCTCATGAACTATTTAGTATGTTTTTGATGATGCGTAATAGCAATGCAATTGAAAAGGTAAATTAAAATATGAATTCACATTATGATGATTTAATAATGTACATCCTTATAATAATATAATTATAAATTCACAAAAACTTTTAATTTGTTGGTGAAACTTATGACTTCTAACATAAAAGCTAGAGCTATTGCATATTATTTTCAAAAGTGACATATATCATTGAGAGTAAACTGTCTAAGTTACACATATAACGTATATTATTATTGTACGTGCCCAAATGTCTGGGTTATCCGAAGGACCACTCAACCGATTGTCGAGACCAATAAGACAGAACAGATTTTTGCTCCTTGATTTAATGTATTTAGGCCACCTAACTTACTACCCCGTGATTAGCTTGGGTAGGCAACCTGACGCGCAGAACTACGACGACGATGAGGATAGGGAGTACCGAACACGGGAGTAAGGGTGGTACAATTTAATTATGGGGAGGGGCTCTCTGTGGCTGGATCGATCTGGTGCAATGACCACAGAGCTCACATACAACTGGGACAATAACTTAAAATTAACTTAGGCTACGGAAGTCCGGTTATGACGGTGATCAGCCGCAGACGTGGAGTGCTCTCAACGACCTGGGCGGCCTCTCACACAACGCTCAGTTGCTGGCGGACTTAAGCAACGGACGACTCGTTCGCTGGTGAAGAATCTCGACGACCTGGGCGGCCTCTCACACAAAGTTCAGTTGCTGGTGGACTTACGCAACGGAAGACTCGCTCGCTGATTCAGAAGAGACCCGACAGCAATTATAGTGCGACACCCAACGTTCGGTAGATACTGGCCAATAGAAAATGAATCGGGTGGTTCTGGGCCTTCCCAATGAAGGTACGAAAAACAAGTATTGTGTGTGTTGATCAAGAAGCAATTTATTACACATATGCGCTTAATGTGACTTACAATAAAAACATCAAAACGAAATATAATTGAATTACAGCATGAAGGCGCTGCAATAGCGGGAGAATAAAACTTACGTACAAATTTGTTGTCGCTTTATTAGTGAGCAACAACGTCGACAAAAAACAAAAACGACAACAACAAAAACGGCAGACAGTTCGACGCCAATAATAATACGAAAAAGATAATAATAATAGTAATAATAATAAGGCGTTGGCCGCATAACAGATATCATAAAAATCAAAACAATAACATTGATAATCTCGAGACCAACGAACGAACAATGATTATAACACAAACGACAAAACAAAGAGCATACATTAAATAATAATTACAATCATATAAAACACGTTACAGGACAGAGTGGTGGATAGAAGAGGAGTAAGATGTCGCCACCGCGACTATTACTGTCGCGCGATAAGACGCGATAATATTGCTCGGCGCGAACAATTATGTATAATTAATAATACAAAATAAGAATAATTATAATAATTTAAGTACACTTTATTGGACGTCTATATAATATTAGAGCATATACATAGAAATAAAGTTTTAGTATTTTAAGATTTTCAACAACTTAAAAATGTACTTTTAACACCTTAAGCGGGGGAGTTAAATACTACATAAAACATTTTAATACTTCTTACATTAAATATAATAATTGTGTAGTTATGTATTATGATACACAAATTTTAAGGATGTGTCTTTTTTTTAGGGGTGTAATTTCAAGAACTCTCAAGACATATACAATACGTTTTTGAAGCTCCCCTCCAAGTAACTAGGTAAATCAAACACAGTAATTCAATTTCATAATTAATTATAATTTAAATTTCCTATTTTCTTTCTATATGTGAATATTAAACATAATATAACAGTTATAATGAGTAATAGAAATGCCATTGAAAAGATAAATAAAAATACGTATTCGCATTTTGTTAATTTAATAATGTACAATTTTATACTTTAACAGTGGGAATGTGTACCTAATTAATAAATAGGTTATAGGTATGATTAGGACATTACTACATTAGGTTACATTTTTACATACATCATATTATAAAAAATTAAAACCCTGCTGAGTAGTGATGGTAAGTCAGTTTACATTACCAAGGGTCATTCACAATTTATTAATATTGGGTAGGTATGTTGATATTTAGTACGATGATTAATGAGTACCGTATATGATAGGCTTAACTATTTTGTTGAAAACATTGTATATATTTTGTAATTATAATTATAATATAATAAATTATTATTTAAATATAATTTACAAGCCGATGTCAACCTACTGTATAATGGTATTAATAGGTTCATGTTTTATAACTTAAAAAAAGTTAAAAAGCAGCTTAAAATGAGTCTAAATATTCTAAAAATTACGTTGTGTTTAGAAAGTAGGTTAGGTTAGGAAATGAAAAAAATTTTTATTTAATTTTTTATGTTTTAATATTTTCGTAAGAGTCAACTATATATTTATGTGCCACCTACTTATTAATTATGTATTTATATTTTATAATACGTGATTAGTTTGGAATTGAGTACACCATCTTGTGTGTAATCACTAATCTAAGTATCTAGTTTTAACTCTTATTCTGTCAGCTGAGGCGTGATTATCGGTTACAGAATTTAGAAATTCTTAGATTTTATATCATCTTCCCACACTTAAAAACAACATTGAACTGTTCTTACTGTACGTCTGTACTTATCCTATTTGGTACTTAAACTTTTCTAGTATTTCTCATATAATATTGTCCTGTTATACGTTGAACATACTATATTAATTATTTATAAATTATTACTTTTCAGAATAAGTTATACATTACATACATAACAATTAACGTACTGTAATATTTTAACTATTTAAAATTGTAAAATGTATTTTAAATTTTATTAGGTGCTGACAAATATTAGTCCCCTAAGTGGATGATGAAAATACTTATTCATAGGTTTAATCACTATAATTTTGTAATCATTTTTAAAATTCATACATGTATACAATTTTATTTTCAGTTAAATTTCATAATGTAAACCTAATATTATTATTTGTAATGCCACTTTTGAACATTTTGTTTGATTAATTTAATAAACATATATTTAATACATTTAATTCATTTATTGGGTCGTTTATAGAACTATCTTAAGTTTATCATCTCATATTATCTTGGGCCTACTCGACGATCGATAGGATTACCTATACATTAATTTTATTTTTCATTTTATAGGCATATGGAATTTTTGATTATGATTAGTAGGGCTATGATTTATATGCATTTTTTTTCCTAAAGTCCAAATTGATTGGTTGTCAGATTTTTCCACGATTTGGCTTATTCTCATTTAAATAGAACCAATTTTTTTTTGCATAACTTCGCATATTTTGAACACAATCCATGTAATTGCATATTTATAGATTTTTGAGTTTTTTATTTTTTTTTAACTTAAATTTTTAAATTTTAAATGGCTTTTATTTCATAATACCGATAGTTTTTGGTTTATCCGTCGAATTGTAAATATATAGTATAAATATTTTATCTTGGTCGGACGACCGATAGGATTACCTAGTAGGTAATACCTACACATTGTAGGTACGACGTGTGTTGCGTACTTGCGCAAATGTGCGGACACTTATACTTAAAAATTTGAGTGATTTTAATAACAGTATTCTAAATGAAGAAGAAGATATTAATATTAATCCAACTCCAGGGAAAATCCCGTCATTCAAATATGCACCAATAACCTTGTGTGATGTGGAAAGGAGTTTTAGTCGGTATAAAATATCTATTCTACGTTCAAATCCGCCGGTCGTTCGTATTTGAAAATTTGAAACATATCACAGTAGTGTGTAATAATATAAACTAATATTTAATGTAATTATATAAACTTATATTTAATATAATAATAATAAATTATGAATTATGATAAAAATATATATCTAGAAATAATAAAAATTTGTTTTTGCATATTTTGGTAAATAAACAATAATTGGTAAATAAACAATAAATGGTAAATTTTACAATTTTATTATTGCATATAAATCCTAGTCCTAATGATTAGTTTTTTTTAAGCTAATTTGGATAAAAAAAATTCAACATTGTCACTTTAAATTTAATTTTTAAATGCTTTCAAAATTGGAACTTCTGAACTGATATTGTATCAATATATTATTACCCTTGTTTTAAATTTTCAAGATTTTTGAACCAACGAATACAATTTTATTGACATTTATAAGAATATACTAAAAAAGTTGAAAATAGAAAATATTCCTTAACAACTCAATACAAGACAAAATATTTCAAGTATATTTTCAAGTATATGAGTTGTTTGAACTTGCCGCCGATATCACTACGTCGTGAGGCAATCGGTCCGTGAGACAGCGCATTGCACGTCCTTTGCCTCCACCTTTACCTGTCTATGTCATGTGCTCGACTCGAGCGGACCGTGCGTCGCGTCGCATCCGACCGCGGTTTCTGTGCTCTCCGACTGTTCTGTCGTGACAATTCGTGCCGTGTTGGAAGTCTGCTCCTGTATTAAGTATTTGTTTTGTTTTACTTCGACTAGCTTTTTATTGCGCTAGTGTTAAGTGTCACCGTTGACGTCGTACCCATCGCATCTTTACCTTGTGCGTAACGGTAATCTATAATTGTAGCGTGTACATCGCCGACACCCATGCACGATAGTTCGTTGTGTTGTTAATCTGCATTTGTCAGATTCAAACGTGCCGTATTCCACACCACGACCGGTCATTCATATCCATGCCACATCGATATTGATATATTTATGTCGCTCGTGCGACGTCGTTCTCAGTGTCGAGGTTATATAATGAGCATTGGGTAATCCGGTCACTCGCCGTCGTCCAGTGTCGCCATTAGCTGCGCTGACACCGCTCAAAGTCGACATTCGCTGTCACAAGTAGGTATAATATGTCAGTTCTATCCCGATTTTTACGATTACAGGGAGATTTAAAAACGAATATCCACGACTTTTCCCCTTGTGGAGATAATGTCTTCTCCAGGATCATTTTTACTAAAAAAAAAGATACCTTACGCAGACTCACAACCAATGATTATTATTATGTTTTGATTTATTATTATTTTATGCCCTTACAAACGTTTTTATTTTTCATTATTTCAACTGATATGTACAAAATACAAATAATAATAAAATAACTTGTAGACGCATGGTCTACTGGATTAAGTATAGAGTGTGATAAATTTGAATTTATAGTAAGTAAGTATGTTAATACAACACTCAGTGTCATAGATAACTAGACCATGACTTTACATTTTTTGTTTTTGTTTTCTGTTTTTATTCATAAACTTCAATTTTTGTTTTATAATAAATTATGTTTCAATTTTTGAGTAATTAGATTTTGTAATAACTGTTAATGTTATATTATAATAAAGCGCAACTTTACCTGCATGTGTCAGTTAATTAGTGGCAGTTGAATTGTGTGTTATTATTAACAATGAACTTATTAAAAGAAATTGAACGAGAAATTTCAGAAATGGGAATAATTCATCCATCACATTTTTGTTTCGAGGAATTAGCTGAATTTTACACATTATTATCACAATTAAAAAGCTATGCCATTTAAAGCGGAACAGAAAAAAACAATAATCATTTCACTTTATGTGCGTATGGTCAAATGAAAATTGCGATTGTGGACCTAATACTTGTTTGTGCATTGTTATCAATTATCCGTTTTCCGATTTGAAAAAAATATTGATCAATAAACAAAAATCATTAGTTAAATAATCACTTTTAACTTTCATAATGTGATCAAACTGTTATTCGATGCACATTGTAGTATATATTTATCTTTTTCTCTATTTTATTTTAGTGATGTTTTTACAGTATAGTAATGTTGTCTATATTGTATTTTATTTATTTGTCCCCTCAACAAAGTTATAATAATTTAATTAAAATTGGAACATATATTTCCATCGACAAAAATTAATCAATCCGACGGCTCTGTCATTTATTGAAGACCCATAGAAGATCCACTAGTATGAAATCCAAACCAAAATATTATCATCTTGAATTCCATAGTTAAATCAATACTGCTCACTTCATGAATGCCATAATAGTGAAATCGATCTTCAGCATACATCAGCAGAAGAAAAAAAAACGTTTATATTGGATATCTTGTTGATCAACCCTTATCTGTGGTTATTTTATTCTAGTGTAACTTGATTAAACAGCATTTAATACTAAATGTATTTCAATGAAATAAGCTTATATCTGATATTAATTTTAGTACAATGATTTGTTCTTTATCTACTATTCAACATTCAAAATGAGTACATTTAGATAATAATTTTTACTATAAAATATGTGGAAAATCTATATCAGTTAATTTACATAATAATAATAACAGAATCATATTACCCAGTAGTAATTTAAATCGATTGAAATTGTTGGAATCATGCAGAGTGACAAGTGTAATACATTACAGTATTGCACATATTATAAAAAAATTGAAGGTTCCTTTTTTTGACCATTCAGCTTTCAGGTTATACGTCCTCGCAGCTGTTACTCTCCTGTGCATTATTTGTGGATGGAGAGATTGTATTTGAACGAAATAAATAAGGTGAAATACCTTAAAAACCAACTAGTGAATTTAGTACCTATTCGAGTACCTAAGTAACCTAACCTATTCGACGAGTACATGCTAGTGTTTAGTGTTTGTTGTCTGTGCGATCCAGTCGTTTACCAGTTATTTAACTTGTTCATTTTTATTATAATTTGATAAAATGTCTTATAAATATAAAGATACTCAGAGTCAGAGTAAAAATATTATACATAGTGTGTATATGTTTTCAAAAAATGTATCAAACAAATCCGATTTGAAAGCCGACTTTTTTAAATGTACTTAAGGGATTACAGTTTAAGCTTGTGGAATTTCGGTTCAAATCGTAAGCCGCATTTGTTCCGAAGCAAAAAAGTCCGTAAATACACAAGTAATTGACGTTCGATGTTTTAAATCTCCGCGTAAATCATATAAAACAAAAATTCGAATAGAGTTGGACGATTTTGATGCAGACATTGTCAGAAGAATTATTCATGGCTCTTATGATAGAGGTGAGTACCCGACTGTCACTTCAATCGCAAATACTTACAGAGAAAAAAATAATACACAGGAAGTGTCAGGTCAATGCAAAGAATTCTTAAAATTTTTAATTTTTCTCTGAAGAAGTGTAATGACGAACGTAAATTTCTTATGGAGAGTACAGACATAGTTGCTCTACGATGTACATTCCATAGAAAAATGTGCACACTGCTTAAAAATGAGGATAGTCGCCCTGTCATGTCGTTTATGTCCATGATACTTGGGTTAACCAAACTCATGTGAAATCCATTATTTGGTAGTATGACGAAGGTACGGAAGGTTTAAAAGTCCCAATTGGCAAGTAAGGTCGACTGATTGTTTGTCACGCAGGATGCGCTCGTTATGGTTTTATTAAAGATTATTTATTAATTTTATAACGTATTTATTTATATTAAACACATCTAGTTAATTATTATTTTATGCAATAAAGGATACAGATTTTATACAATAATAATTTCAACTATGATAATTTTTTTCTTCATTTTTCAAATCTATCTTTTGGACGTGGTTTAGTGAATTATGTCTGCATACTGTTCTTCCCTGTCATTTTATCAATGAACTGTATATATATATACATACTCTATCCAGCAAGAGAACTCGCCGCACACCGACCAAATCAGGTTCCCTCACGTGACACCCTACCATAGGTGAACCAGATTTCATTTCAGGGTGACACGGGATGCGCAAAACCGGCGCGTTCTCTCGCTGGACAAAGTATAGTAACAAAACGTTTTCATCAAAATTCTCCCCGGCGAAGAAGTAAAAGACGTCTAGTTCATTTGTACAACTTAGATTTTCACAAGTCGACTCTCACTTTGTTTGTCCACGTATAATGTTGGTTGTTCACACATTACAACATTGCAGATTTCCTTGACTAATCTTTTGATTCAAACCAATTCTTTGACTGTTTCAAATGCCGAAACATATTAAGCTTCGGTTGAGCTGAGTGTTACTATTAAATCAGTGTTTGGAAAGTTCACTAAAAAAATTAATTAGTTCTAATCGATGAAAAATTACTGAACTATATTATAATAAGAACATATTATGATATAACATAAATAATCAGTGTATTTTAAACATAAATTAATTAAATGCCAAATAAATTGAGTGTCTTAAAAATCGTTCAAATTCATTAAAATGTAAACGTTTTTTATATTCACATTCGATTTGAATAAAAAGAGTGGCCTTCACGTATCGATTACTAAGTATGAACATAAACGTGTGAACGTGCTTTTATGGACAACGTTCTTTTCAAGCACTGATTTTAATTGCCTCTGAGCTTACCATAACTCTTTTGACAGTCCTAACATAAACAGATTATCTGAAGTCTCTAGACCCAATTCATTATCAGAATCTGAATACACGCTTAAACACTGATTTACGTTAGATTTATGATATAGACGATCGAATTTGTTGAAGTAAATGTAAACTTCCTGCTGACTTTTGTTCCTAAATACTGAGATGTGTTTTGCACATTTCAAAGCATTTTCAAAAATATTAAATGTTGAAATTGTTCACTGTCCGCTGAAACAAAAGTTCGTTTTTGACAGTTAGCATCAGCATTATTCAAGTGGTTTATCGAGCTTTAACATCTAGTTCTAATTTGGTCGTTAGTTTCTTTTTAAGTCTTTGTTTTTCTAAAACTAAGCTTTTTCTACTCTCTCGTAATTATTAACCTTCATTAAAGTGAGTTGAGAATATGACTTTCGTTTGAAATTTTCACAAGTATGTATCTACCTACGGTATGGTTATTTTATAATAATATATAATAAATTGAGTGTAAAATTCATTAAAATGTAAACATCGGTTACGTTCACGTTCAATTTGAACAAAAAGAGTGGCGTTCATGTATCGATTACTAAGTATGATCATGAACGTGTGAACGTGTAAAGCTATCTGATTATCTAATTGCCTCTGAGCTTAACATAACTCTATTCCTAACATGAACAGTTCACCTGAAGTTGAACGTCTCGCCTCTAGGCCCGATTCATTACTAGAATCTGAATACACGCTTAAACACTGATTTACGTTAGATTTATAATATAGACTAACGATTGTTGTTCTTTTTACGCATCGAATTTGTTGAAGTAAATCTAACCTTGTTTCTGACTTTTGTTCGTAAATACTGAGAAATGTTTTCCACATTTCAAAGCATTTTCACAAATATTAAATTTTGTAATTGATCATTGTCCACTGGAAAAACAGTACGTTTTTGACAGTTACCATCAGCTTTATTCAAGTGGTTTATCGAGCTTTAACATCTAGTTCTACTTTGCTCGTTAGTTTCTTTTTAAGTCTTTGTTTTTCTAGAACTAAGCTTTTTCTACTCTCTTATAGTTATTAACCTTAATTAAAGTGAGTGGAGAATATGATTTTCGTTTGAAATTTTCACAAAGTCTGATTTTGCACATTTGATACTTTTGTTATTTTAACTGAATCGTCGATCTTGGCTTTAACTGTTTATATAACTTCGAAAAAAGACAAAATTGACTTGAATAGAGAGTAGTTCCTTTGGAGATTCAGTTTATAGTGTTTATACAGATAATTTTTCTGAGCCTATAACCTGATGAATTCAGGATTATGTTTTGTATATCGGCCTAGATACATATAACTACACCATGATAAGTAACATTTTCTAACTCACAACGTAAACATAAGTTATACTATAATTCAATGCCTATAGTACGCTAAAAGTCTGTCTTATGTACACAAAATCTATTGCACAAATGGCATGATTCAACAACATTTATTACGCATATGGTGTGATTTAACGAATTGCGGAAAAACAACTATGTTGTTATTATTGCACAACACGGTGTTTCTTTTTATGCAATATTAAATTATACTCAGTTGTATCATGTTATGTGAACTATACTTCATACTTTCAATTATATCCGTAATTGTTTGGTTCCGACTCTGGCGGCGACAATATTTATTCTTGTCATGGGTCTCCGCCGATAAGGCACAGAATGTTCTAGAAGAGAACCCCACCCCCCGCCGCTGTTACGAGCAAAACCGGCTTTCGCCGCCGGCAATAAAGGCCTACCGCCTCGGGGAGCTAGTATTATTCGATTAATTAGTCATTGACCCAACATCGTACGGGACAGTTCGCAACTCGTGCACGCGAATGTCGGTGCGATTCCGACAACAGGTCGCCGCCTCCTTATGTTTTTTTTTACGTTGCCGTCGGTCTCGATAGCATTACGTATTTACGTCTGTCGTTTGTCGCGTGCGCGATCGTTCGTTTTGTTCTATATATATTATATACGTAACGCGAGTGATTCGTCGTTAGCGTAGGATTGTGACGCAATAAATATATATATATATATGAATATATGGTGCACCGGGCACCAATCCATCAACCGTACGCTCATTTTCAATATTATTCTTTGTTATGATAATATATCGTGCGCGGGTGCGAAGTGCGTCGACCGTTGACGCTTCGAATTTGGTGTCGGATTGCAGTCGCTGGTCAATCATTGGCACGTGGGTTGCGGGGCCCGGCAGACAACAACAGTTCATACAAGTTTTGAAGGTTATGATGTGGTTGGCAGCACGGTCACGGTAACGCGTTATCACTCTGATACGCGATAATTTATATAATATTTGTATCCTATCAATTGTGTAGTTATAACCAATATTATTATTTCACTGTTATTATGTACCTACGTTATTATTAATTGGTTCGATTTAAGTATTATTATAATACATTTTGATTTATATAGTAGGTGGGCGCCTACTCCCCGTATTATAGTATTTGTATTTATAATTTATATTATTATCATGTGTGTGATGTACTGATACGATATTTAATACAGTCCACAATTTATAATTTTTATTAAAACAATCAGGGTATTTGATTTATTACTATTATCCCATATTCTATTGTTTTTTTTTGGTTGTTGTTGTTAAGTACATACGCTACACACATTTTGGTCCTTCGGGCCGGATAATTTTTTGTAATACTTCCTAATTAATTATTTTTCCGTCTTGTCTTGCTTGCTCTTTATTCTTTACAAATTGTGTAATATGGGAAGGCCTAAGCGTCAAGATTCGGACATTGCTGTTGACAGTAAACGGTCGTTAGTTCGTGCTCGTGCGTCGCGGGATGCATCGTTACGGTCGATTAAAAAAATAAATACGTTAGGCGAAGAAGCTAAACTAGATGTTGAACGTCGCGCATTATTTGAGGCTCATCATTTGTCATTGAAACGGTTCGTTGAGCAATTTGAGTTAGAACAACAAGCAGTATTAAATGCTCTTGTTGACTTAAATAATGTAGTCGAGTTTGAAAATGTTAATGCTGTTGTCACTGATACTATGGAGGATGTTTGTGCAAACATTCAACTTATTGCTTCTGGCTTCCATAGCACTTCTGTTAATGTGATTTCAAATAATAATGTTTCTACTGGTGCACGACAGACAGCACAGGCAATTGTTTTACCGAAAATTGAATTGCCAAAATTTGATGGTAATGTCTTGGGTTGGGTATCATTTCGGGACATGTTTCAATCCCTAGTTCATGATAACTCTGATATTACGGACATTCAACGTTACCATTTTTTAATTTTAAGTCTGTCCGGTCCAGCGCTTACAGTAGTGAAAGCGATTCCTTTGACAGCAGACAATTATACCATTGCTTGGAACGCATTAAAACAATCATTTGAAAATCAACGACTATTAGCTTCTGCGCACATTGACAAATTGTTTTCATTTGTGCCATTGAAAAAGGAGTCATTGTCGTCACTGTCCTCATTTGTCCATGTGTTTTCGGAAAATGTTTCTGCTATTAAAGCCCTTGGCGTCAAGGATCTAGCTGGTTTTATTTTATTTCATATTGGTGCTTGGGTAATTGATACAGAGACAAGGAGACTGTTCGAAGCCAGTATTGAGCAAAATTCAGTGCCTAATTTAGATATGTTATTACAATTTGTCTCGCAGAGATGCAAAATTTTAGAAAATGTCGGAACTTCAGTTGCAACTAACGATAAACATGATATCACTTTTAAAAATAGTAGTAAAAAGAACCAAAGTGGGCATCTTGGTAAGACTTCGTTGTCAGTCTCATCTACATCTACAACATCAAAGTGCTTATTTTGTCAGCATGAACATCAGATTTATCGTTGTTTTCTATTTAAACGCAAGCCAGTTACGGTACGGCGCAAGTTTGTAAGTGATCATAGTTTATGTTTTATATGTTTAAAATCTGGCCATAGCTTTAGATCTTGTACTGCTTCCTTTGCTTGTAAAAAATGTGAAGGTCGTCATAACACACTGTTACATCTAGAAAATGATGGTACAAAGAATAAAAGTGAAGTGACACAGAAGGAAGCTTCAGATATTCAGGTCTCTACGTCAAATACAGTTGAAAATAACTCCATGTTCGCAGGTACGATATCGACACAAGCAACTGTAGTGTTAGGTACTGCTGTTGTTCGTATACAAGACGACACAGGTGATACGCATCAAGTTCGCATTTTGTTAGATAGTGGGTCACAGGTGTCGGCCATTACTGCAGATTGTGCCACCAGACTTGGTCTTAAACGCAACAAGAGTCATGTAGAAGTGGTTGGCCTCTCTCAACAGCCGGTGTCCAAGGTAAAGGGTGTTACCCAGTGTGAATTTTTCCCGCTTCAGTCAGATCAACCACTATTTAAGGCAAATAATGTTATTATATTGTCCCAAATTACTGGATTAATGCCAACGTGTTCACTTCCTGCTACTGTTCGCACACGATATCAACACCTAGTACTTGCTGATCCAGAATTTGATCATCCTGGCCCCGTGGACATGTTAATAGGTGGTGATTTATATCCGATGATTCTGCAGCCCAAAGCTGACATTATCCATACGCCTGGATTGCCCTCAGCAATGCACACAAATCTCGGTTGGATAATTGTTGGTTCACTAAGGGATTCTACTTCATTACCTTTGATGTCTTTAACTATTAGTGTAATACCAGTCATAAATGAAACTTTGCAACAATTCTGGAGGGTGGAAGAACCGACAATCCCAGTACACTCAACGACAGAAGATGAACGATGCGAAGAGTGGTTCGGTAAAACAGTGTCACGGGACACATCAGGTAGATTTTGTGTTGCTCTACCTTTTCGATCTGCAATAAACTCACAATTTAATTTAAATGAAGACATGGCTCCGCAGAGTAGTATTGGTTCCTCTCGTACCATGGCCTTAAATCGGTTGTATAATATTGAACGTCGTTTAGCGAAAGATCCTGAGCTATATTCCGCGTATCGTTCCTTTATGAATGAGTATCTGTCTCTCGGTCACATGCGCGTAGCGGATAAACCAGGGAAATATTTCATCCCACATCACGCTGTAGTCAAACGGGAGAACAGTAACATGAAAATTCGAGTAGTCTTTGATGCGTCGGCCAAGTCGTCATCTGGCTTTTCACTGAACGATTGCTTGGCGACCGGTCCAAAATTACAGAGTGACATAACGGATATACTACTTCGAAGTCGTTTCCACAAGTATTTGTTCATCGCCGACATTGAGAAGATGTACAGGCAGATCCGAGTTCATGATGCCGATTGCTTATATCAACATATATTCTGGAGAAATTCCCCCAGTGATGAAGTCCAAGAATTTGAATTATGTACTGTGACTTATGGTGTCAACGCAGCCCCGTTCTTGGCGATTAGATGTTTACACCAGTTGGACATGGAAAATGGGACTGAATTTCCTCTCGCGCAGAATTTATTAGTTACATCAACATATGTGGACGACATTGTAGCAGGTGCTGACACGGAAGAGGAAGCGGTGGAGCTTCAACGTCAAGTTATATCCTTACTACGTAAAGGAGGTTTCAATCTCAAGAAGTGGGCCAGCAACTGCGAAGCACTATTAAAGGATATATCTACTGAAGACCGCGCAATGGACGCACCCTTTGAACTTAAAGACGATCAGTCAGTGAAAGTGTTAGGATTGCATTGGGGTACTACATCAGATGTCTTGGGTTATCATATTAATATCAATAAAGTTAATCCAACCAAACGTTCAATACTCTCAACAATAGCTCGTTTATATGACCCAGTTGGCGCGTTGGGCCCCGTTGTTTTTTGGGCCAAGTGTATCATGCAAGCATTATGGATGCAAAAACTGGACTGGGATACTTCACCACCGATGCATTTAGTTGACAAGTGGAACACATTTATTTCTGAATTTCCCACGCTAGCTCAGATTACACTAACTCGGCACATTGACATCCGATGTTCGAAACAAGTGGAGCTAATAGGTTTCGCCGACGCATCTCAGAAGGGATACGCGGCAAATGTTTATTTACGTGTGGTTGACCAGAGGAATGTTGTTAAGGTCCATTTTATTGCTTGTAAGACCAAGGTTGCCCCATTAAAATGCTCGGATACTGATCCGTCATTAACAATTCCACGGTTGTAGTTGTGCGCCGCATTACTGCTGGCACGCCTTATATCTCACTTGTATACCGTTTTAAGGAATTTTGTCAACATTGATCGTATCCGGGCATGGACTGACTCCACAATAGTTTTGAGTTGGCTTCACACTGACCAAAAACAGTTTAAGATATTCGTCACAAATAGAGTCGCCAAAATCAAGTCATTAACTCCAGGTTGTGAATGGGCTCACGTCAGAACTGTGAACAATCCAGCTGATCCCGCGTCAAGAGGATTACTTCCCTCCGAGCTGATTTCAAACCTTTTACATTTTCAAGGCCCAGAGTTTTTATTGCAACCTGATCATCTATGGCCCGTGTCTACTATCTCCGAGTTAACTTTACCACCGATCGATCAACTCCCTGAGACGAAGTGTACAGCAAATGTTTTACATACACACGAAGAGGAGAGTGGTGAATCAATTATTCAACGATTTTCATCGTTGACAAAAATGCAACGTGTGTTGGCGTACTGTTTTCGCTTCGCCCGTCGTCAAAATAGTCCTAGGATCAACGGACCAATCAATCGGATGGAATACGACCATGCACTGAACGCGGCTATTCTGTGTACGCAAATGAAATATCTGTCGGATCTACATAAACAGGTAAAAAATAAAGGTTCCATAACTCCGTCAACTACAGCACAATTAGCTCCTTTCATCGACGCATTAGGGATCATCTGAGTCGGCGGGAGATTAAAACACGCACGGTTAAATGAAAATGCGAAATATCCAATTCTTTTACCTCAAAAGACTCATCTTACAGAGCTAATCATTCGACACTTTCATCTTATTTCGTTGCACGGAGGGTCACGATTAGTACTTTCAATGATACATCAAAAATTTTGGATCATTTCCGGCCGAGCAGCTGTCCGCAATTTTACTTATTCTTGTGTTCTTTGTACCAGATTCAGAAGTATGAACCCACGACCTTTTATGGGGGATCTGCCAGCTGTAAGACTTGTAGCAAACCGACCATTTTTCAACATTGGGATGGATTATGGTGGACCTTTCATGGTTCGTGAAAGCCGACGTCGCGGTGCACGTACTAAAAAAATATATTTAGCAGTATTTGTATGCATGTCGGTGAAGGCTGTGCACCTGGAGACCGTATCAGATATATCCACTGACGCATTCCTTGCTGCTTTAGACAGGTTCGTCGCTCGACGTGGCATTCCAGATAGCATGTATACAGATTGCGGTACAAATTACGTTGGCGCTGCAAAACAATTGAAGAAATTGTTTGATGAAGTTTCCAATCAGCATACATTATATAATCGTATACCGTGCAAGTGGCATTTTAATCCACCGGGAGCCCCACATTTTGGCGGGATTCTGGAGGCTGCCGTCAAGAGCGCAAAGGCCCATTTGAGGAAGGTGATTGGCGCTCAAATATACACTACCGAGGAATTCACTACGCTCATAACGCGGATCGAAGGTGTTTTGAATTCTCGACCGATGCTACCGCTCTCCAGTGATCCGAGCGACTTAAGCGTGTTGACCCCAGGTCATTTTCTTATTGGGCAACCGTTATTAGCACTTCCAGAAGAGGATGTAGTAGACATTCCCACTAACCGTTTAAATCGTTGGCAATTACTCCGCCAAGCTCTACAGTCCTTCTGGCGTCGATGGAGCAATGAGTATTTGCACACATTACAAGGGAGGCAAAAGTGGTTCAAGCAAGTACCAAGCCTATCGGTTGGCGATCTTGTTGTCATCAACACACCGTCACGACCGGCCATGGCGTGGCAGATCGGTCGAGTTATCCAGGTTCACCCAGGTGCGGATAACATTGTGCGTGTAGTGACAGTCAAGACGCCGGAAGGTATTCTCAAGCGTCCTGTTGTCAAGCTAGTGAAACTTCCAGTTGATCCAAAACCTTAAGAAAGGCTCCCATATTACCAACATATTTTTCCATATTATCCCTTATGCATTGTAATTATTATTCTTTACATTATTATTATTTTGTATTTTGTATTATTTTTTTTGTTTATTGTACCTATAGCATTTTGCTTTTATATATATTTTTTTTTTTTGTTTGTATATTTTATATTGATAGCAAAAAGGAAAGTTTGAAAGCTCGTCGCTTTCAAAGGCGGGAGAATGTTTGGTTCCGACTCTGGCGGCGACAATATTTATTCTTGTCATGGGTCTCCGCCGATAAGGCACAGAATGTTCTAGAAGAGAACCCCACCCCCCGCCGCTGTTACGAGCAAAACCGGCTTTCGCCGCCGGCAATAAAGGCCTACCGCCTCGGGGAGCTAGTATTATTCGATTAATTAGTCATTGACCCAACATCGTACGGGACAGTTCGCAACTCGTGCACGCGAATGTCGGTGCGATTCCGACAACAGGTCGCCGCCTCCTTATGTTTTTTTTTACGTTGCCGTCGGTCTCGATAGCATTACGTATTTACGTCTGTCGTTTGTCGCGTGCGCGATCGTTCGTTTTGTTCTATATATATTATATACGTAACGCGAGTGATTCGTCGTTAGCGTAGGATTGTGACGCAATAAATATATATATATATATGAATATATGGTGCACCGGGCACCAATCCATCAACCGTACGCTCATTTTCAATATTATTCTTTGTTATGATAATATATCGTGCGCGGGTGCGAAGTGCGTCGACCGTTGACGCTTCGAATTTGGTGTCGGATTGCAGTCGCTGGTCAATCATTGGCACGTGGGTTGCGGGGCCCGGCAGACAACAACAGTTCATACAAGTTTTGAAGGTTATGATGTGGTTGGCAGCACGGTCACGGTAACGCGTTATCACTCTGATACGCGATAATTTATATAATATTTGTATCCTATCAATTGTGTAGTTATAACCAATATTATTATTTCACTGTTATTATGTACCTACGTTATTATTAATTGGTTCGATTTAAGTATTATTATAATACATTTTGATTTATATAGTAGGTGGGCGCCTACTCCCCGTATTATAGTATTTGTATTTATAATTTATATTATTATCATGTGTGTGATGTACTGATACGATATTTAATACAGTCCACAATTTATAATTTTTATTAAAACAATCAGGGTATTTGATTTATTACTATTATCCCATATTCTATTGTTTTTTTTTTGGTTGTTGTTGTTAAGTACATACGCTACACACAGTAATAATTAATTTAGGCTCTATAATTTCACATCGAGTAATTGTATATAATATTATCAGTATATTATTATTTATACTATATCATACATATAAGTATATATATTATATATATATATATAAATCAGATATTTGATGCTGATGATCTCAGGAACCACTCGTGGTCTAGTCTTGATTTTTTTTCATCAAATGATAAACTAAATCGCATTTTAAGCATAGTCTTATGCGCCAACACCTGGTTGAAAACCATTTTAACAAGTTCCCAGAACAGGCCAAGGAGTATTATACTCACGCAAACGATTGTAAATGTTGTCAGCACTATCCATATCTAATTGTTAGGAGAGCAGAGTAAAGAGTAGGTCTACATGGGAGATACCATTGTAGCATATAATATTCAGACGTGAACTGTCTGAGTGAGTAGAAGCACCTTCGCACCAGCAGACTCTCTGAAATTTATCCACACAACTATTATTCACCCAGTTTACAGCATGTGATAAACCAATTCTTTTTAATAACCAGCATATCGTTTATAAGTTCCTTACACTTATTCCACCACTGTCTACACATCAGCATCTGCAAAAAGCGATGACAGACATAATAAAAAAATAAGAATCATTGTATAATCAGTACATTCATTGCTCCGCTCAGAATCTAAAAGAAATCTTGTGAATATATATAAAAACTAATGTCATGCATCAAGTTAGGATATTCAAACATTCAAAAGTAAAGATTTTGTTTTTTACAGATAGTGTTTTGAATTAACATTATATAGGTAAGTAAAATAACTGGAAACGTGCATTAAGCTATGTAGATATTTTAGGTTAAGTAAAATAAGAGACCATAATAATAATAAGAGACCATGTATGATAAAATTATAATATTATAATATATACTATTAGTATTTATTACTTATTACTATTTATAAAATTATAATTATGTAATTCTTGGAATTTGATCATTTTTCATCGTTTTTATTTTTCGATGTCACAAATACAAGAAAAGTTCTTATTGCTTATAGTTAATTATTTCAAACTTGTATTTGTTATATCGTAAAAATAAAAACGATGTTGCACGGTAAAAGTTTTCGTGTTTATATTATGAAACTTTGGTCGCTTATCTTGGACTACAGCTTGAGTGGTTCAATTTCGCTCAAAACAGTTGTTGATATGTTGTAGGTTTGTAAGACGGAGACAACACATGCGGGTGTAGCGTCCTCTTAAAACACAAACAAAATTACATTATTTATTATAAGTTAGGCATACATTTGTGGAGCATTGTTAAATATTCTTGAAAGATCCAACTAGAATAATTAACTTGAAACTGTAAATAAACAGACAATAATACAATTTATAATACATAACTGTTTAATTGATTGTTATAGATAGTTAAATAGTTAAATATCGAATAATAATAATACATATAAGTTCATATATTTTATTTATTTAAAATGTATAGGTACCTCCTTATTATTATTTTAATAATCTTTTCCATACAACTAATGCGCTTTTTTGGGTTGTATAATTATTTTTAAAGGATCTTGTAACTAAATAAATTGTATTTGGTAGGTAACGTTATATCCTGTTGTTAATATGTATGATTTGCATATGCTCTAGTAGAATATAATATTTAATCATTTTTAACACACAATATTGAATAATGATAAGTAGAAGCAGAAATAACATTGTCTTAAAATAGCCAAAATAAGATGCTAATATTCTATTAAAAAGTTGAAAATATTCTTGGTTAAGTCAGTCAAGTAAAATCTAAAATAAAATTAATAATTTTTTTTTTTTGCTAATTATAAATGTATTTTTATGTTGTTTTAATTTTATTTAAGTTTACGTAAAAATATAGAACCATAAAAAAAAAGTTTCATGGAATCAGGGGGGTATAACAAGTATATGGGTATATTTTATCTGTAAATATGATAGTAGGAACAATATATAATATATATATATTATAGACAATACAAAATGTGGTCAGAGGCTGGAGTTAAATGCATATAAATAATGGACGCAAGTAAGATTTAAGTGGAGAAATTCATGTTTTGGGGAAATGTCTTATATGTTTGTTATGATGGTAATGCAATACCCAGCATTAGATAACCGTAATGGTCTCCAAACATAGGGCCAAGAGGATTGGGTGAACGTATTATTGTAGAATAGCAGACAAAAAGTATCAAAATACAAAATATCTCAGCAGACAAAATAATATATTAAATAAATTGATAACTAAATAATTTTAGTTTATGAATTGTTTTTATTAGTATAAAAGGGAAATATCTTAAACGTTTAAATAGTTTGGTGGTTGGGTATACATTTTGTGATGACGAAAACTGCAATAAAAATAAATAGAATCAGAATTTTAGGTAGTTTTGAATGCAAAATAAGTAAGAGATATTAAAATTAATAATTCTAAGTTTCATCTGATTATTATAATCAATAAGTTGTAGACTACCAATGATTTAACTAAAATATAAGTAACATCTATGTTAAATCTCTATTCAGTGTATCAAAAAATCCCTACCTTTTTATTGTGAAATCGCATATACAATTTTTTAACTTTAACGATATTTCTTTGGTTCCTAGTCATATATTTTTTTCTTTTGATTTGTGATCTACAGTACCACTTTCATTTTGCATTCGTTTTTTTGTAATGATTATAATGATCATATCAATAAAAATAAAATGCTCTACGTACATATGTATTTAATTTAATATAAACGTATTGAATTTAAAAAAAGACCATCTACCAACGCTAGAAAGGATATGGAAATGGTATACGTGGAAATGGTTTCATTGATCGATACAATCTAAACTTAACATATATTATATTAATATACATTTTGCTTTATGGTTCCGTATACCCTTTGTGCACATTTACATGGTGATACGAAGCGGTGATATACGATTCTTATTTTTAGACATTAGTAGACTGATTTTTCGTATATTTGTATGATGGTTCATTTTGTATTTCTGTTGCATATGTAAGTATGTATTTCCGTGGCAATTTGGCTCTACTGCAGGGTTTCAAATGATTGAACGCAATACTTTTGATTTAATAAATTATTTTTATTTTAATTGTTAAAACTTTTCTGTGTATTATATTAGATATGATGTCATCATTTGGTACCAAAATAAATTGTCTTTTAATAGTTCCAACCCGAGATAATCCAACATATTATAATTTCCTATTGGAAAAACACTGCTGTCTCTGGTCAATACACACCAGAGAGAATGTTTGACCTTAAGACTTATTAATAGTGATTGCGAAAGAGATCTTGACGGGATACTGTAATCCTTCTAAACGGAATAGGCAAATACTGGAATTAGGTGCATCGGAACATGGGTATCCATGAAACATATGGTGCAATAACAACTGGTGCATGCAATATTCTCCAGAATTCTAATTAATAAAATTAATTTGTTGAAAATGAAACTTTTTGTGAAGGTTTTTGATTGGTTCGTTTTTGTCAACACTATGTTGGACTCAGGTGGTCTGTAATCTCTCACACTAGACTCGCATAAATATAACTTTAATAATGTTATTTGTAGGGCTCGGATGTTTATGCACTTAAAACTACTGTAATATGCATGCATTTATGCACTAAAAAATTACGAAATATGCAAACAAAATATGCGCTAAAAATTATAAAATATGCATTTTTAGTCAATAAAAACACCAAAATATGCACAAAAAAATGTATTACAATTCATAAAACAAAAATTAGTTAGTTCATTATATTACATTATTAAATTATCAGCGTTACACTGTGATACAATAGTTTTTTTAATTTGATCAAACTTGTAGCTGCGTCTGTTATCGGAAAGTAAATTTTTGTAACGTGAAAAACTTCATTCTACATCTACCGACGTTATTGGAGCATACTTGAAGAATGCAAGATCCTCAACCTTCAAATCTTGTTCTATTCCTTCCATAGTATCAACTTCACCAGAATGTATTTTAGAAATCTGTACCAAAGTTTTAAACCCAGCATTCTTTTCAATTACGTTCTGAAATTTGTCGTAAATTTCTTTTCCCACTTTTCCATTAGCCATTTTGAGGGTTTCTCTAGTATTATTGACAACATTAATTGATTCAAACAAAGTTAATCCAGATGATTCTAATTTAGTTATATTGACTGGTAAACATCTAAAGTTGGACTGAATGAATGTTAAGTTTGGGCCTAAATTTGGCTCAGCCATAATGCTAATACTTTTTTCGATTGAAACTGCGTCATCTGGGTTTAATTTTGAAAATACATTTTGTAAAGTTGTAAAATTATCAGAATAGTAAAATGCCGCCTCTAACCATGTTCACCAACGTGTTATTATAGGCACCGGAGGTAGAGGAATACCAGAAGCTTCTGTTTTAAAAATCTCTAAACGTGATGGTGATTTCAAAAATACTTTTTTAACGTTTGACACAAGTCCGCCTACATTATTGAATTTTCCACGAATTGTTTCCGCTACTCTATGATATGCATGTGCAAGACAGGTGACGTGCACCATTTTTGAATAAAGCGCTTTTAACGAATTTGCAGCTTTAATCATATAGGGGGCGGCATCAGTAACAAATAAAAGAACATCATCGTGACGAATACCTTCTGGCCATAAAAGAAATAACTTATTTGTATTGTACTTTTTCGAATAAGTAAATTCCATAATAAGAAAAAAAGACCATATTTTATGTAACATATTATTAAGAAGTCGATAATTATAATATTTTTTTACACCACTATATTAAAAATAAAAATTACTTTGCCTAAAACTATAAAATTCCTGTCCACCTAATTGTATACAAATATTTCACTCAGCACAAAGTACAATTTTTATCAACAAAAATTCATAATTCATATTTTATGATTTTCAAATAAAGAAATGTATATAGTTCCATTATTTATAATGATAGGGGAACTTGTATTGTTAATATTATATCCCTTTTAAATTAAACTAATAAATGAAGTTCGTAATGCAAATGATCGTTAAATGCGTGATAACTAAATTCTGATGTTTTTAGATAACTTATAAAGTTATAAATTAATTGATGCAAAATTTTAAATTTATCTATAATATCTACACATAGTAAAGTTATAATTTTTTGAGTTAATCCGTATTTAATAAGTAATACATTTAAAAATCATAACTATTTGAAAAAATTAGTATCAGATTATATTTGTCAAAAAATGTGATAAGTCTATTAAAAAAAAAAATACATGTAAATTGAATACCTTGGTTATGAGTTAAGTTTGAATAGAATAAATTCAAGTGTTATGTGTAACCAAGCATTAAAGAGTGATCAATTAAGAAATTATTTATTTAATTACATTCCTATGATTACATTTTATAATAGTCTTTCACTTTAATCATAAACTATTCGACTTTTATTTAATGAATAATATCATAGTGTCAATGTACCTAACATATCGTAATTATTGCATTTTGCTAGCATTAAAATTGAGTCAATAAAATTGCGTAGACTTTTCATTTGTGAAGATTCAACGCTTATCGTTTTAATATATATTATCATTATCTTTACTGTAACTATATTCCTATATTAAATTGTTTCACAAGCGCACGATAATTATAATTAACACTATTTTTGATTATTTAGAGAATACATATAAGACATAAATGTTTCGGTCTGACCACCGTTTACATAAATATTTAATTACAATAAAAATAAAAAAATCAATACAATAATGGTTTTATATTGTCAACAAAATGCATATCGACGTCCTCGTCTTCCAACACAAATTTTAAGCATTTAATGATTTTTTTTCGAGGGTCTTTTTCTCTTACCTGCTTTTTTTAAAAATTTTTTTATTGAGCTAAAAAAACATCAACGACACAGGTTATTAGTTTTTGATAAATACATGAAGATTTATTAGATTTTATTATACAGCTCTGTCTTCTTTAGGAAAGCTAATATATTTAATATGTTTTCGGAATCTGGTCCAAGTGCTTCGTTCATGAT
The DNA here is from genome assembly GCF_001856785.1 of Myzus persicae. Lineage (NCBI taxonomy): Eukaryota > Metazoa > Arthropoda > Insecta > Hemiptera > Aphididae > Myzus > Myzus persicae. The sequence continues at coordinate 27,141 of NW_019104387.1, forward strand.
GAGTGAATGATATGTTGAAATTGTTGCTTTCGTCAGCGAATTGGTGGCACTCTGTTATTATGTGTTTTTATTGTTATCGTAACCCTTTAGATTATGCATTGTGTTGGCTCCTCTTATGGCCATAAGGTACATGTGGGTTAGCCTTGTGTGGCCAATTCGGAGACGGTTGATTATAATTTTTTCTTTTCTGCTGAGGTTCGGGTCTTGCCAGTTAAGAATTGTGTTTTTTCTTTCTCTGAGTTTGGTCCATTGTTTCATCCAGTGCATTTGCCATTTTATTTGAAATTTGTTTTTGATATGAGTTTTGATGTCATCATATTTTACGATATCCAGAAGCTGTATATGGTTGACTGATTGTGCCGCTTCCTTTGCCTTTTCATTCCCTTTTATATTTTCGTGGCCCGGTACCCAACTAAAAGTGATATTTATTCCCCTAAGCTTTAATTTGTAAGTTTTTTCTTGAATGATTTTGGCAATGTCTGTTGGTTTTATTGGGTTTCCTAAGCTTCGTACCATACACGATTGTCATTGTTCTATATTAAACATTGAGTTACCTCACTCGAGTAAGTACTTTTTCCATTAAAAAAGTCAGAAACAGTGTCTATTTCTTATCAACTTGACATGGTACGTTACGGTCGCCACTACAAAGTACGGGCACCACAACGACCGGTCTACACCCTACCAACCACCATCACGGGCAAAGCCGGGTCGACACAGTCGACTCTCCCACCTCGCCACAAAGGCATAGGGTGGGACGGGAAGGCAGGTCGGCCCGGGCAAGTATCGGCCGCCGGGCATCGTTCTCTTTTGCCACCGCCGTCATCGCGCGAACACGAACTATTGTCGCCGTGATCATCACCAGTAACCTGGCACATTTGTATTATATGATTCTACATCTGATTTTCTCTTTCACGTTACAATAAACCGTCACTCACACCACAATCGTGATCGTCAAGTTTTGTTTTTCATTGTTTTTGTTTACACCACCACATCAAGACCGGCTCACCGAGACCTACACCACAGCCGTAGCCGCGTCAAACTAAGGTACTATTATCATTTATCATGGAATAATTAAAGCATTTAAATATAGATGAAGTATTTACATAAAAATACTAAATTTATGTATTATAAATAAAATGTACATACCACTTATACATAAAATAATATTAATATGTAAACTATTATCTTACGACATTGATAATAATTATTATAAATTTACAAAATAGTAGAAGTTATAATAGTTACAGAGCATTCGAATATTAATATTAAAGTAGTAATCAATATAAATGTACAATTTAAATTGGAATTGTATTTTTATATATTAGCGTTATGTATGCAATTCAATAAAATAACTAAGTATTTTAATAGGTATATTAATGATGTACTGGTACTTTCAGTTAGTGCATTGAATGAATGCAAAGATACTTCGAATTATTAAATTACTTAAATGTTAAATAGGTAATTTAAAAACGAAAGAAAAAACCAAGTCAAAATTAAGTCAAATGTTTTTCCGATCTACACTATTATTTAATTAAATTATTGTAATTATTATAACGCAATTATTTTTTGAGACATTAAGACTTACAGTGAACCTTTCATTAAAACATATGCGCCATTTGTTGGAGCATTTGTGTTTCGAATCCCGGATATCAATCTATCGACGAATAAAATTTTCCTACATTAGAGAAAACCCAACTGGTATTCCATATAAGAACTAGTAAAATCATTCAATTTATATTATATTTACAAGCATATTTAGAAATTACACAGAACAACTACTTATTTAATCAAATAACACACTACCTATATAACCCATAACATATACAGGTATTAGGTATAGTATCTATAATATAGCTAGATAAGTAATATCAAACAAAAAATGTTTGTTGGGCAATGTTATGTTTCCCTGGTTTGGGGTCGAAATCGAATGTCTGTTTTTAGACTATCTGTACCAGCGGATTTGATATAATTTATCTCCTAGTGTAAAAAGGTTGGACGGAATCGATGAAATCTCCGATCACGAGCCTACCGTATTGTATTCGTATATCGGTCAGAAGATAATATGTAAAAGGTATTATACATAATATTCAGTATGTACCTATATACAAAATTTAAAAATGTTACAACTAGTTTATACTTTCGAGTTTCGACTGAATGTATCAAATAAAGATTGAAGTAAGAACCATGTACTAAATAACATGCCCCCAATTGTATCTGTTACACAATAAAAGTGCAAGCACCATTGAGTTATTTTAAAATATTAAACAAAAACTTATTAAAGATATTCGTTTTATCAGGTTCTTCAATAGTTATAAGTCGTAAAATGTAAATGTTGCTTACAATATTTTAAGTATTAGGGTGCCATTGCTATACTTATATAGACAGTTTTATAATTCTGTTAAAAAAAAAATTAACCTCAAATCATGTGTATTATATTATGTCATATATTATTACACAAGACATTTAAGGGTATGATTTCAAAACATCAATAAAACAGAGGGAAAAAATTAGCTGTAGGTTTTAAAATTACAGAACAAAAGTATTTTCTTATGAAAAATTTGTTCAGATATGAGACAGTGTTTATAGCACAATATTATTTTTTACAGATACATCTGCTCGAATAAACAAAAACACATATTTCTTAACTCTGTAAATATGTTGGAAAACTTAGTTCCCCATTGATTGCTTATATAATCATTAAGAAACTAAAAATTCAAAAATTTAATTTATGGTCACAGTATTTTTTTTATAAGAATTACGTAAGAATTTTTACAAAATTCAACAACATCGAGTTATTTCGAAAATTATTTTGCATTAAGAAATCACCATTGTATTTTTTTTTTGACTTCGATAAGTGTAGCATAAGATTTTTCAAATGTAATCAGTTTTGTAATCAGTAAACAAATGAATATAAAAAATTGCATTTACTTATAAGTACTTACAAAATGTTATGGTGTTTGGAACATGTAAATATAAACGTTTAGTGAAAATACCATGTATCTGAAATAATTTTTTTAACGTTACACCAAAAACCAATACCATGGAACTGATACTAATGTTTAAAACATAAACATTATTCCAACTATTTATCGTGTACTGACAAAAAACAAAATTATTATAATTTTAAAAATCACACATCATTGTTAAATAAATACACTCATCGATCACTCTCGATCACTCAGTTTAAATAATAACCGAAAAACTTAAATCTTCACACAAATCAAGTTTTAGATAAAATCAATTTTTCTATTATTGTCAGTAAACAAGGTACCAAATGCTTATTCAATTTGGCCAAAAATTAATTTTCGTCAAATATTTATTTATTTTTCATTTGTTTTTGTTATTTCTGATGCTATTGAAAACTACCAGAAATTTTTTCGCTTTTGACCCCAATAGAGTATAACCAAATATTAACTTTGCAATGCAAGAATGAGGTAGAAAATCAAATAATTTTTACTTGTCATAAAGTTTTAATGACAGATAAAAAAAAACATTATTCTAAAATTAATAAGTAAGTTATTTTGCACCACTAAGAATGTAAGTAGGGTACTACATGATTTTTTACACTAATTTAGCTGTAGTATTGTAGACAACATTGATTTTTAAGAATACATGTTGAAAAAAACGTCTTAATTTTGCAATTTTTATTTCCAACAAAATATTTGTATTTACATATACTACACAAGCTGAAGAACTTTATGTACATAAATGGCTTATAAGCAAATACATCACACCTGTATCAAATATAAAACTACCGTAGTTCTACTAAACAAATTGTGTTCACATAACATTCGACTTTTGCCATTGCATTGGTGTTACCGCTATTACCATCGTTATTGTGTTCTCTACAATTAGTTGCAATAATTGTAATCAATAATCGTGTATTAAATTACATTTTTTAAAGAGAAAAACATTTTATAAATTTTTTTAGACGCTATGTACATCTCATTGGGACTTCTATATTTATGTTTTAAAATAATTCATGGAGAAATAATTCGATGTCCATTGGGTAATTAAGTATATTATTTAATAATTTATTAATATTCATATTTCAGAAACATCAACTATTTTTTTTCATACCATAGTTTATAACAAATTATAATGATAAATAATTTTTTTAGGTGGAATAGCCGGAAAAAAAACGGAGCTAAGTGACGGTAACATAACTACTTGTTAAATGTATCTATTACAAGTTGACTGCTTTGTGTATCATAATATATTCATATGTGGTACACTTCAAACTTTCAATTATTGTCCTTAACATTTAACTTTTACTCGACAATTTTGTTTTGAGTATTGTATATCATACAACATATTTGTCCTGAACAATTGTTAAGATCATTTATTTTTTAAGCTATTTCTAATAAATGTTCAATGCCAGAAACTATTCAGTATGGGTTCATAAAACTACTGAGTGCATATATTATGATACTCAAGCGTTTGTTGGCAAGAACAATGAAATCGGTAGGGCAGTAAACTTGTTAGTGCCATCACAATCAAACACTTATGAGCTAAGTGCATATTGTGTTATGTTATTAATTAATCAAGATGATTGGGTTAAGTTGTATTAACTTAATAAACTATGAATTTGAGGTGTTCTATTGATGTATTGCAAAATATCACAGTTTTAGATGGAATCGATGAATGCAATGACTTAACAATTTTGTGTTTTTACTATTTTTTTAACTGTCATTAAATTTGGGACACTAAAAATGCCTTTTGATTTTCTTCTTCACAGGTAGGAAAGTTAACCTAGAGTCTTTTTCAAAACCATAGGAACACTATAGATAATCATGAACATACATTTTGTGTAAAAACAAAATGTATTTACGGCTGTTAATTTTTAAGCTACATGCCAGTGGACTGTAGTGCTATGCGGCACACTGGCGGGTCCCTTACATAGTTAGTATATTTGACAATATAATCGATAAAAAAAAATGGTTTCGTATTAAATGTGAATTATCAAATTACGCTACGGCTAGCCCATTGTGAGGCTCCATAGTGCCCCAACGAACAGCAGTATATTTTTCCAGCTTATAAACAGGAATTATTATTATAATTATATTTATTATTATTATTATTATAATATTAGATAATTTGTTTAGATGAAATAGCTAACAATGAAAAACTATGCAAGAAGCTAAGTAACGGTAACATAACTACTTGTTAAATGTATCTATTACTGCAGCTTTGTGTATCATATATTCATATAATTTACACGTCAAACTTTCAATTTTGCAATTAGTATTTAACTTTTACTTGACAATTTTGTTTTGAGTATTGTATATCATACAACATATTTGTCCTGAAAAATTGTTAAGATCATTTATTTTTTTAAACTATGTCTAATAAACGTCCAATGAAAGAATCTATTCAGTATCTGTCAATAAAACTAATGAGTGCATATATGATACTCAAGCGTTTGTGGCAAGAACAATGAAATTGGTGGGACAGTAAACTTGTTAATGCCATCATAATCATAAACTTATGAGCTAAGTGTACTAAAATATTGTGTAATACTATTAATTAATTAAGTTAATTAGGTTAAATTGTATTAACTTAATATATTATGAGAAAATGTTATTACCAAAAAGGGCTTACATAATTATACATTAGAGCTATTAAAAAAAAAAAAATGTATTATTTTCTAAATGAAAAAATATCTTAATTAAATTATAATATACACTTCATATTTTATAATGAATAATAATTATAAGTTGGAATTTGAAGTGTTCTATTGATGTATTGTAAAATATCCAATTTTTAAATTGAAGCAATGAATGCAATGACCTTACATTTTTGAGTGTTTTTATTATTTTTTTCTGTCATTACATTTGGGAAACTAAAAATACTTTTTGATTTCCTCCTTCTCAGGTAGAAAAGTTAATCTAGAGTCTATTTCAAAACACTATACATAATCATGAACATATACATTTTGTGTAAAAACAAAACGTATTTACGGCTGCTAATTTTTAAACTAAATGCCAGTGAACAGTAGTGCTATGCGGCACACTGGCGTGTTCCTTACCTAGTTCGTAAATTTGACAATATAATCGATTAAAAAAAATGTGTTCGTATCAAATTTGAAGTATCAAATTACGCTACGGCTAGCTCATTGTGAGGCTCCATAGTGCCCCAACGAACAGCAGTTTATTTTTCCAGCTTGTCAACAGGAATTATTATGGCGTTAACGAACACAAACAAATTCTACTCATGTTCGATTTTTATTAAGATTTACTGGATTCATTATTTTTATCGATTTGTTTTCTTAATTTTGTTTCAATTAAATATTTGCTGTATCATATACCTACCTCACTTTTGTTTGTTAAAGTTTTTTATAAATAATACAAGACTTGAGTTAAATTTAGAGTCAGCAAAAATTATAAGTATTAAATATAGAAGGGGGAAATATTTGAATTTTGTTTCCCATCTTTTATAAGCCCCACGAGCTGCCAGTGGCTACGCTGAAAGAGCCTAACCTAACCTATGCATTTTGTCACAAACATTGTAATCTAACGTTTTTAGAGGTGTAAGACAACTTAGCGCATTGTAATAAAGGAGTACAGTTGTCGTAGATAGTTTTTTCGTAGTGTTGTATTCTCATTGGTGGTCCTGAAAAAGACCGTTTTTATGATGTACGATTTAGCACTGTTACATAATGATGGCCCCTTAAAAACACTTAGTAGCCCATGATCGGTCCATTTAATGTTAGTGAACCATTCAATTTAATCAATTTTTTATGCAACATGGCAATAAAGTTAAATTGTAGTAAGCAGACAGTGGTTATTTTCCAACCGGTCGGTTCACCCAGTTCACCGGCTCCTTAAAATTTACTGCACTAGGAGTTACAAAGCGAAATAGCGGCAAAATAATATTGTCTGATTGGACTCTCTTCGAGTAATCCACTCCCCTAATACTTATCGGTCGCAACGGCTAAGCCCATGAATCCACTTTATGTTACCACGTCTAAAAAAGTTTCACTTCAAAAAACTATTGTTATGTTTCAAGATATGATGTGCTATTAAAGAAATTAAAAATAAAAATATTGTTTTTACAGAAAGTGTTTTGAAAAGATACTATTTGTGTAAGTAAAATTGTTGAAAAAATGAATTAAGAAAAATCTTAAGTCATTGCCGCACTAACGAATCAAAGTGAACGTTTTATTTTAAGTTTTAATAATACAAGAAAAAATAATAGACAATAGGATAATTGTTTAATATAATATTATGTTTTTGTTTTCCTTTTTTATTTTAAACAATATATTAAATGAGTAACCGGAAAAAATATCCAGATTTATATTATCCGAAGAAATAATGACCGGGCGGAAATAATTTAAAATTATTTAGTGATTTGGAGATAAATTCTTTACCTATAAAAAATCTAATGATTAATAACATTCTAATTTTAGTTGGACTCGTAAAAGAAATAAGTAAGTGATTTTAAATTAATTCACGTGTTATCTAATTAATAAATAAATAAATTAAATTAATAGTTTTGTAGAAGTCCTTCAACATTGTTTGTATTTTTTTATTGACTTTTGTTATCAATAATTATACGTTGGTTATAAAACAAGTATGAGTACAAAATGTAAAAAAAAAGCTATCTTTTGTTTAAACATTAACTTACGCATTACTGCTCATTACTTACAGCATTTCCATCGTTCAAAATTGATAGATAAATTGTATTTTTTCATTTTTATTTACCCTGCATTATAATAAAATTTCAGAATTTAAGAAACTTTACTTAATGTGAAGTTTATTGTAACATGTACTTGTCTATAAAAGTGTTTTTTTTTCTAGGCACAAATGAAGGTAAACTTGTAAAATCTATTAATTTAGACATAACAATAAGAGGAAATATCATTGTAAAAAAAAAAATATTGATAATATTCCAATAAAATAAAATTTAATGTTATAGTTGATATTTATATCTAATGATGTATTTAAACTATTAGTGAAAATAATAAGACTGAGAGTTTCAGGTTCTTAAAAAAAAAACGAGTAAACATAATTCAGAGGGTTGAAATGGACGATCGACCAAAGCGTCGGGTACGACGCGCACTGTCGTCGGTTCGAATGACGGTCACGTTCGGCATCGCGCTGCGTGCAGTTACGGCGCCTCGAGAGAGGGGCCGCTGCCCCCCACCCGGGCATGGCAGAAACCTACGATTGTCCACTAGAAATCCTGCCAAACATACACGTGTCTCATACAATTCAACTGTTCCCCCCTATAAACAGCTAATGGCCACAGTTCCCGGTCTTTAGATCAATAAAAAAAAAAAAAGTATTATTCAATAAATATTTAAATTAATATAAACTATGAATATATCTACTTAGTTGATGGGTTATAATTTAGAAAATCATTTTTAGTGGATACATTTTCAGAAAATATATTTTAGACGATGAAAATGTAATACATAATTATTATTGATTACAGACAATAAGCATGATGTACATGATGTACCTTATTGTAAGTAAGAATACGATTCTGAATATGTCAAATGAATTCTACAATTATGTCTTTAAAAATTTAAACCAACCGTATACTATATGAATATTTCGGTTTGATTTAATACATTTATAAAAATGTTTAATACTTCATGTAAACGATACAACTTTCATGATCTTTGACGCAATAAAATCAAATTAGTCTAAAGATGGGTGGAATTCAAAAATATGGTTTCGAACCAAATTGAAGCTGAACATTTTAACCAAAATTATTTTGCAGACTAAAACTTTTTGTTGTTATGTTAAACCAAAAATAATACAACCAATTTAAGACCTACTGTTGAAGTTTTAAGTTAAATTTAGTTATATTAGTTATAAGTTTATAACTTAAATCTATTTATTACTAGCTTGAAACGTTTGGCATTTTTAGCTCTTCAATATTTTATGTTTTTTATATTTCAAACTTTTTGTTATGAGTTCAGATGGGTTCAGTTGTTTTGACACTAGGTTTCTATTTTCAATTCAATCCAAAAAACCTAAAGTCGATTCAATCATTTGAATTTCAGACGGTTCGTCTCACCTTTCAAAATTACATATTTTTGTTTGATTTTTAGAAGTCATTCCAATACATTTTTTAAATTGTAAAAATATATTCATACAAAACTTTCTTTACATTTAGATTCTTTTAAACGATCTACTGAGGACACAGGTAAATGATATAATATGAAAATTGTTCTATTAAAAAATTTAAAAGTAAACAAAAAAGCATTTTTGATATGGTTAATGAAGGATATATATACATAATGTCTCTGAATTTCTTCCAATATTCACTTTCAATCGTTCATTAAAATAAAGCATTTCCATAATTGGATGTTCTACAAAACTAATTAAAAAAGTATATATTTGAAATTTTCTGATTTCTCTATGAATTCTATCAATTACTTCCAAAGAAGTTTAATATTATTCAATAATAGCATATGATTTAGGTACGTTTTCTACATTTTTTCAGACCACTAAACACTAAAAACCCACAAATAAATAGGCTAACGTGATCTTCGTGATAATTTATTTAGTTAGTGGAGCAAATTTAAAATATATAATTCAACGATATTTGTACAACAATTCAGTTTGTATTTATATTTTGTGATGTAAAAAAGTGTAATAATGGTGTTGGCAGTACATTTTAAATACATAATTTTAAAAACAACAATTGTCTAAGTATTCCAAAAATTGTTCAATTAGCTCTCACACACGATTTTTGACATTGGTGAAATTGATTTTGAGTGGAATTGCGACTTTTGCTTAAAGTTTGCTGTAGGTAGGTACTTAGAAATATTTTAAAACCAATAGTTGTCCAACGACCAACAAATTTACAACGCCGATAGAAATGCTGAAAGAACTTTGAAATTTTATAGGTATTTTACTTTGGAAAATTTGTAATGGATATTTTGATTTAATATATTAAAATAAAATGTTTTGTTAATGTGCTTATGGTGTATGCAGCTAATGTAGGTACCTAATGATTAAATGGTAGACACAGTAACAATGATCTGTGTGCTACCTAATAAAAAAGGATAAGCAATGCTTACGTATTTAATTTAAAATTAGTCTATGAATATTTCTTTAACAATTTGCATATTTTGCATTAGTATTTTATATATTAATAATATAGTATGAAATTGAGCAATTTATAGTAGTATAAATGTATAACTCATATGTATATATATATATTTTATATACAATATACCATATTAAAAAGTATGTTATTTTTCAATTATCTTTCCACGGCTTTCCTTTTTTTGCTTCAACTCTTAGAGTAGAATAAACATAGCTCTAAAGCTTTGATACTAAATAATTTAGTAGGTACCTAACTTATATTTTAACTATTTATAAATCTTAATACCTTGGTATATTATTTTTTCTTGCAGCGGTGACCACTAAATTGAATCCTTTGGACGCGATGAGAACATGTTAGTAAACACACAAGTTTCCGTTAAAAATGTTATCATATTATAGAGTTAAGACATTTTCAAACGATTTAAATTTGTATGCTGAACAAATCTATTTGAATTTTAAAGTATCCATTACCATTATGACGGTATTTTGATTTTATAAGAGTAGGGATCTCTTGACATTTTTTTTACTGGATACCTGCCTTGCACCGAGTATGGTACGAGGGACTTTGTTTATAATTTTGGAAATGTGTACCCACGCCGTCCTTTCTTTTAATAAACTCTTACCTTACGAATCGACACTTTCAAATATGTTTCGACTCGTCAATGTCAGTTATAGCTCCAATTATCGACGGTATACCTTAAGGAGGTATCATCTCCCCTCTACTCCTTAACATACCTATGTGTTTCTGATCTGCCCACAACTCCAAACACAACAATTGATGAGTGTGCAGATGATAGGTAAATTTTTTTGGAACAAACATATAAAAACTAAAAGATTGATTCTTAACACCTTAACGCTCTATTGAATTCTCTAAAATCGTAATCATTAAAATATAAATTTACCAGTTTTTAAACTCAATTACTAATAAACAAAACTCTACAAACACCTATATGAGACACATGGGTTGCTACTCTTAGAAAAATCACTAACGCTCTCATTTTTATCTCTGATTTAACCTTTCACCAATATTTACGTATCCAACTTGTTATATTTAAAGCGGAATCATAATATAAAGAGTTTTTGGACAAGAACTAGATAATCACCCCAACCTATTAATAAAAGGGTTGCATATTTTCACACGTCTTTAAAATCCACAACGAAGACTCAACAGGAAATGGTGCGGTGCCCATTTAAATTAATATCCTACTTAAATGTATCTCCTCAATAGATAAGTTTATGCCCAGCTTAGTGTACTAGTGTAACGTGCTAAGTGCACTAGTGCTAAGTGTAACTAATGGGTTGATTCTTAATCAAGAAATACATTTTCAGTACAGCCTTTTATTGTATACGCTTATCGTGCATTAATTTGTATGGATTTTGTATGTACTTTTATAAAAAAAAATTAATTTATACGAAATGATTGTAGGGGCTCATATATATGTCTTCGGTCGTCAGGATACCAAAATGTAACAATTATATAAACTCTTCTACTATATAAAATTTTAAGTTGTTTTCTACGACCACGCTAACCGAAAAAACTATTGAACCCATTTGGCTGATTTTTTTTATTGTTATACCTGACTGTCAGTGAAGGTTTTAGTACCACTTTTCTTAAGAAAAAATAAGTTTAATGTTATACCAAATACTCCTACGAGTGATCTATTATTCACGATTTAATTGTATACAATTACAGTAACAATGGGTTACTACAGGTACAATCGTTTACGCACTCTGTCTTAAATAAACACTATTCTTCACACAGACCGAACTCGATTAAATGACCTAACCTTTTCTGATGAAATATTTAACAGAGTGTTGATTGAAATAGAAGATAAAGTTAATTGTCTATCTGAAAAATATTTAACTGAATTTTTTATGAGCTCACCTGTTTGAAATGCAAATGCAACTGATCCTTTAGAATTCTCGATTAGGTGTTCTTATGATAATAACCAATTACGAGAATTTGGAGAAATTAATTTACTGAAATTAGTAGATGATCAAAAATATGCTTCTAATGCTATTATATAAAGCGTAATGAACCATCAAGGAAGAGTATTTTTTTTAGATGCAAATTAAGACCACAAACAAAATCTTTGGGAAATTATGTTTTAGAAGCCGCAATTTTTATAATACTCAAATAATAATTTGAATGGAGTTGAAAAGAGTCAAGTTTTTATATTTTGTATTTTTCAATATTTTATAGTGTGCATTTAATAGGTATTTTACTTTCACAAATTAGCATTAAATATTTTGATTTATAAACTAAACTGCTTTAGATAATATTTTGCATACTATATTATGATATATGTTATTGTCATGAATAATGATTATGTATTAGTGTACTATACTAACTCATATAAAAGTATTGCATCCATGGAATCGAATTATTAAAGAACACCTGTATGAGGATAAATGTTCAATTAACAATTTTGAGAGTAAATTATTATTTTTTAAATGATTAAGATAATGAAACATTGATCAAAAGTAGTACAAAAGTAATTAATATAATATTATGATGTATGCACCTGATACATTAAATACATGGTCATAATATTCAAACATCGTTAAATAGTTTTCGGCAGTTATTTGGTTTGGTTAAGTTTTGTAGAATAAACGTTGTTCTTAAGCATTTATGCTAATTAATAATTTATTTATTCAACGATAAAATATATATTAATATAATATATTTTAATTTGTATAATAATTAATTCCAATTGTTATATTATTTATCATAAAACAGTCTCCGGTGGTACTGGTCAAGCAGAAAAGTTGGGTTAGTAAACACAAACAAGTTGTCTTTTAAAAATATTGTTTGTATAATATTGTTAAGATCGTAGCCTGGATATTTTTTTTTGTGGGTATTTTTGGATTTGATATTTTAAATCTTTAGGAGAGAAGGGTTTAATTGGGAGAGAGGATTGAGGAGGGACATTAAGAGACCTATTGACTAGCGATATAGTATCAGGATCAAATATATCTGGATGAGGCATTAATATCTCAGAAAGAAGTATTTTGAATAATTCAGATTTTTCAGAGTCCGATGACGTAAGACTGCCGTTATGTTTTATTAAAAGGAGGTTAGGGGCTTTATATCGGAGAATTTTTTTTGTGGCTTTCCACAGATTGCCGTCTTTTGAGGAGAGATTATTAAGATTGTTAACTAGCATTATATTTTTGTGTTTAGCTAGAGTTTTCTTCAAAGAGTTTGGCAGTTGGTTGTAATTTTTTTTATGTGAGAGTAAACAAGTGCGTTGATAACAGGCTCTAGCCTTACGCTTTTCAGTTATCGACGTTCTTATCACTTCTGGAAGTGTGTTGGGAATATGAGGATTGGCGGAATTTGCATTTGTGGCAGACCACGCCGCAATATGTATAATGTTAGTGAGATCCTTAACAGCTAAGTCAATATCGTCAGGTGTTTTGAGTTTGATATTTAATTCAATATTTTCATTTACATTATCATGCAATTTGAGTCGATCAGTGAAACGATTGAATAGGTTAGGCGATGTTTGTAGAATTGGGAGAGAGGTATTTAAAGTTAATAGTACAAAGGAGTGATCAGAATTTAAATCAAGGATATTTGTTGTGTTATTATAAAGTGAATTGGGTAATTTAGTGACAAAAATATCAAGTATGTCCGGTTTTTTTTTTGAGAGAAGATGGTTAGTACGTAGGAGCAGGAGGTGCAAGTACTTGGTATTTTTTAAGTTTATAAAATTGTGAAGCGAAGTACCTCGAGAATTGCCTGCGTGACAGCCCCACGATTGGTGTTTAGCAATAAAATCTCCACCAACTATGAAATTATTTTTAATTGTGTTGAAAAATTCTATAAACCTAAAGGTTGTTATATTATGTTTGGGGGGGGGGAGTAAATTGCCGCAATAGTAAAGTAAGTAAAGTTTAATTTAATTTGAATTGAGAAGGGATTGACAGAAGTCTTGGGAAAACCCAGACAAAGGATGGTAAGTAATGGATGACTTAACATATATAGCCACGACTCCGTGTGCCGTATTATCAGGATGATTTGCATTAATTAATTTATAACCTGGGATATATGTCTTAGAATTATTAGTGAAGTGAGTCTCAGAAATGAGGGAAATGTCAATTCGTTTGTTGTTTAATACTGTTTCGAGTTCGTGAGCATGATTTCTTAGGTCATTTGCGTTGAATAGTAATATAAGTAGGGAGTTGTCAGTGATAGAGTTATTGTTATAATTGTTATTTAGCATTTTTATCAAGTTGGCAGGAAATTACTTTAGTGAGAAGAGAAATTAAAGGATTGACGAGAGACTTAGAGTCGTCTATAAAACTTGACATTATCTTATTAATATCAGGAGGGGGAGGAATTGTGTTATCGGACGGAGCGTTGGACGTAACGTGTGCGTAAGTCTGTGTTTGAGAGATGGGTCGACTAGGAATTGAGTGGTTAATTGGGTGGCTTGTACATTTGTACATTTAGTTTTAGAGTTTTCATACATAAAATTACTTGATGAAGATGGTTTTTTCTGACGTTGAAGGTCTTTGTAGATAGAACACCCTTTGTAGTTAGCAGGGTGGTTTTGAGAGCAGAGGGCACATTTTGTTGGCAATTCACGTGAGATGAGAGGTGACCCAAGCCGCAGAGGACACAGCTAGGTTGATATCCACAATATGCTTTTGTATGGTCGTATTGTTGACAATTATGACATTGACTTATTGATTTTGGTTCGAAAGGTTCTTCAATTTTGATCTTTGGTGTGTAGAAGTGAAGACAGATGAAAAATGTCCAAAGAATTGGACATGGGTTCTAAGTCAACAAAAAATAGCGGAAGAGGATTTTTGTTTACCTTATGGAGGACATTGATTACTTATCTGACTTTCAAAGGAAGGAGTTCTAACTCTTCTTTTATAGTTTCAATCGGTGTAGAAGGATGTAAGTTTCGTATGACTATCCTCAAAGCTATGTCCTCTCTGAGTTTATAAGTATGAAATTGTGCTTTCTCCTCTTTAAGATAACGAACTGGAGTTCTGTATGACTCTGGAATATAAGAAATCTAAATGAATTTTTTACGTAAAAATTTTCATTATTTTTCTATTGATTATTTTCATGATAGTTTATGAATTTCTATACTAAAATATTGCATAAATGTATTTTTATAAAATTATAAAATTATGTGTTACTGATTTAATGGAATTTTAATTATGAACAGATAGTGATTACCAAGTATTAAGAAAAAAAATATTTAGTAAGTATGAAATTTAATTTCGTTCAAACATAAGAAACAATTATGTATGTTTAAAAATAATACTACCGTATCTAGAACTTAGTATTAGTATTAGTTGCATGAGTTACATTTTGAGAAAAGCAAAATTAAAAATAAACCATAGTCTTTTGTAAATCAAGTACTTTTTTATCATATTTATGATGATCCTCCCTTCCAATTCATGAATTTCCGTATTTTCGCTGTTCGTACGTATATATAATTGTATTCTACAATGAGTACATTTATTATTTAATAATTGAATAGTTGCCAAGTGGATAATATATATACCTTTATAAATTTAAAATTTCAATACTAATAATAATATATCATTAATTTCAATCTATTTCTATGTTTAGTCTATCGATATCACTGGTTTTTGTGATATGTTTGACATTAGGTACCTACATTCATTTGTTTTTAGACTGTATAAAAGTCTCCTTTATTTTTGTATCCAATAACTATAATATTTATAAAAACTAAAAGTATTTGATTTCACTTCCTAAGAATCAAAGAAAATATGTGCGACACGGTATGGTAGTATGATCCGCGATCATCGAATACTAACGAATGGACAATAATTTTAATTAACAAAATGAAGATTACTTACTATTAATTAGTTATTAATACATCCTCCGTATGACAGACAGATTTTTTTCACGACAAATTGGTTTAGTTTTCATATTGAGGGGGGGGGGGAATTAAAAATGGTTATTGGGGTGGTAAAAATCTCGGATAGTTAAGCCAATGCAGTTTATTACTTAATATATAAATACTATTGCAGAAACAGAACAGACAAAAATATCATTATCTCAATTTGTTAGTTACTTTTAAATTCAAAATAATTGTGACTGCTCGAACATATTTGTCATGTTCTCTAGAGTCATGGGGCCTCTTCGAACATTTCACGGTCGCCAACCACGGACTGAGACCCGAAAGCCGGAGTGCCGTGGATTTTTTAATAACTCTAGTTATAAGAACGGGCATACATTTGAACTAGTAATAGGAAAGGTGACCGACTGTGAAATAATACAACATCAATTTGGGGGAGAATAAATATTATATATATATGTTTATTTGAACAAATTTAACTTTTAAATTTGTGCCGAGAAAGCCGTAGGCATAAAACTCGGTCAAAGTAAATAGTAGTAATAATAATAATGAATTTTAATAATTGTAATGTCTTTAACCAATAAAATATAAACAGTACTCAACACACGGCTCCAACGGAGCGGTTTACCGGCGGGAGAACAACAATAATGTACCATAATGATAAGAATACTATAATAGTATAATAATAAGACCCTAAAAGTACCGGCCACGGTGAGAATAATAATAATGTACCAAAAAAACGTTACCAGTGAATAATGTGTGTCCAGTGCCGCCCTTCGGCGCACCAGCAAAAACGCTTGCTACTCGCTCGTGGTACCGATAGCTTTGACGGGAGGAAAAGGTAGTGCTGGCTTTTGCTGGTGTCGGCCAGTACTTTGCTATCTTTTGTAGCACGGAACAGCGACAGGTGAGGGAGGAGGTCACATACGTACAGATAACATGAGTGGCCGATACTCTAAACCGTGGGTACTAGGAGGAGAGCATGTGTGCGACTGCCGTACGGTGGTGCAGTATTGGATCGGCAGAGAATGAGGCACTCGGGATAGTATGCCTTATCTATCTCGTCGCATATCACGCTCATTCTGTACCTGCTAGTACAATATTATAATAATATTGGTTTGCGTGGGACGTCACACAGTATTTACTATAATATTAATATACAGAAGCTAAAGGTAAATAAATGTAAGATCGGATATAATATGTAATCTTAATATATAAAATGGTAAGGTCCCGGAGTCTTTTCCTCCCGGAACGAAAGACCACTATTTCTTTTCTTCCACGAGCGTTCGCTTCCCGGCCAATGGGAGCGCGAAAAAATATCGCCGCGTAATCGTTTTGAAATATCGTCTTCGCCTCATCGCCGGGATTGTTTCAAAACTTTTGCGTTTCGAGCTCCGTTTGCCTTTCTTCGTGCCCCATTCTCACACTTCGAAATCGCTTTTACAGACAGAACCAAAGTCGTCGAACGGAGCCTTACACTTACTGTTTTGTCCTTCTCTCGGTTAAATATATCGAATGAAACAGGACTGTTCTTCGACGGTCAGGTCCATATCGATCGTATAATTCTGTGACTGTGGAACGTCCGGTTGCGATATATTAAATTAAAAATTATTGGGCGATTTCGATGAGATCAACACACAATCCCGTGGTTGGATTTCAAGAAATCTACTCGAAAACCCAAAATATGTAATATGTAATAAATAAAAGACAATATTTTAGTGCTCGATGCTGTGATATAATATCGGATTTCACAATTAATACACTCTGAGTTGAATGAGTACGTTCAATTGTATATTGCTTATATATTAAATAAATTAACTATTTATTTGATGCAGAACCGTATACATGTGTACTATTACGCATAATAATAGCAATACAAATATTTTAGTTTTTTTACAACAACAGAAATTGCTATGTATTTACATCTATTTTGTTAACTATATGCAATAAAAATAATGGCCATATCCTACGGATTTCATCGGTTAAACATTGCTTATTGCAGTATTCGCTTATGAATACAAACGGCTTAAATGCTCAAATTTTTCCGTCTGTCAGCATCTGAGTAGGTGTCCCGTAGGTTTAGGCGTTAGGTTAAAGTCGTAGGGTAGGCGAGTTCGAACCCCGGCGGCGGATATATCGACGCCGTCGTTACTACGGCAGCCCTATGCTGTAGCATGGCCGCCCGGATTTTTTGCATTTTTTTTCCGGTTTTTTTTACATGATTTTTCCAAGTTCCAATGATTATTTCATTGTTATCTCCATTATTATTGTAAACATAATCTTCGTGGTGCTTACATTATGAAATAATTTCAAAAATACTTATACCTACTACCGTCTATCCGTATGATTAGAATATCTTTGGTTTATCATGCCGAATATCATTACCTACTTGCGATCTTCATTTTCTATACATTATGTGTGTATAATGTAGGTAAATACAACCAATTAGTTGAGTTTCACTCATAGACGCTGAACGGAGGGTCTGCGATCCGACGAAGTCGGATTGCCTACGTAGCTGGCTAACTTGAATGTTAAACGATTTTCACTTGAGGTGACGGACTTGCTAGACATTCCAACTCAGCTTTCAAATTTACATTTTTATTACATACGAAAAAGCAAAGGACATGCGACGGGGAACCGTGTTATTTAATTGCCGATTTTCGTGGGTGAAGTGAAATTTCAAACATTCCCGCGCTCGAAACCAGATATCAAAGTCTTATCATAAATCCTCATCACCTCCTAAATTGTTGTTTTTAACTTCCATGACGTCGACAAAAGTGGCTTTTTAAGTCATTTTAACGACATTGTCGTCTCCATCACCGAGTCTCACATGCCCCCGAGTTTCGCAACAGTGAGTTTCACAAGCAACTAGTAATATAATAATATGTATAATTGATATGAATAACTATAATGCTCCGATGCGTATTATAAAACAACAACTTATCGTCCTACAGGCTAGTACATATAACGAATATGCTATAGAAATATAAAATGCTTATTCGGCGTCTGCTGTACTACAGTGTGAAATGTGTGAATAATTTGCTTATAATGTATATAATACAGGGTGTGTTGTTTACATTCAACATTAACACTTGATCTATTTCCCGTATAATAAATAATAATATCTTTCTTAAATGTATAGAATTTTATCGGAATACCGCTTTCCAACCTACATTTGTAGTTTTCAAGTGATATTAAAATAAGCATATCTCAAAGTTTCAAAGTTATTTTGCTTACAGAACAATCTTTAATCGTGGATGAAGTTAATGGTAAGTATTTTGATTATTAAATAATTTAGAATTGCTGTTGCGTGTGTCGGTAATGGTTTCTTTTGTCATATGAAGTTTTATCAATGAATGATCATTGAGTGTTATCACATGAGCTGTTAATTCTGACAAGAATTGTTTTATTTAGTGTAATTATGTGTTATGTGTTTATTCCGTAACATTTTGTATCAAGATTGTAAAATAATTTTGAATGAAGGTACCCTAGTTTACTGCTTTATGAATTAAATGTTTGAAAAATAAAATAACAATAGGTATAGATAAAAATAAAAATGTAAATAAATATGTTTCATTTTATTTTCAGATATAGGAAAAGTTTGGAATGATACTCTTTCATTAGGAACTGATACATACATAATTAAATTTCATAACAATCTATTAATCAAATATAAGGTAGATATTTTAATTTATATTATTAATACGCCTGTTTGTGATTAAATATAAATGCATTGCCCAGGAATCCCAAATAAGATTTATTGTTGGAACTTTCCAGTTCCGCATTGTCATTTGATACAAAATAATAGTCAATCAGTTTTGGTAAAGTAGTTAACAGTTAATAAAAAACGATACAATACATTAGTGGACTAAAATAAAATATTTATTGACATAATAATATTATACTAATATGTTATGACTGGAAGGTAACATAAAGGCGTACGTCTGTGGTTACATTACGACTGTTTGCACTAACTATGGTTGGAATGGTTCGGAATGAATAACTATAATAATAATAATAATAATAATAGTAATTCCATAAATATTCAATATTTTATAACAATTCATTGCTCCATCAATAAAAATACTAAACTTACATTACAAAAATATCTTAGTCCCTACATATTGGGACAATAATAACTATTATTATTTATTATATATAAATCTTATTTATCTAACACTTACTACATTCTACATGCATTACTCAATAGTTCGATGTAATTTCTTATTGTATTTTGACACTCATGAACAGTGTTGGAAATGATCAACATATTTTTTTTTTGAACAAGTCATATATTTGTGTTCTGTAGATACTCGTATTCAATTAATTGTAAAAAAAAATATTTTTAGGGTACGGAATCAACGATACCGTTTAGAGACTATATGGTGTTTATTCAATCATATTATAATGCAGCAAGTATCTATTATTTTTCGAGGATGTATGAAAAGGCACTCATAGTGATAGAAGATGGTAAGTATGATAAATATATTTGTATTATTATTGTCGAATAAATAATATAAATTCGAAAAAAGTAAATTATTCTGTTTATTTTTCATGATATTATTAATGCAAATTAATAAAACTATGGTAAATTACATTGGACGGAAAATGTTTTCAAATCAATTTACATGTTCACCTGATAAAAAAATATATTATTATAACTATCTTTCTGGGGTGCAAAAAAAATATACTGCTTTCTTAGTTCATCGTGGACAGTCATTTCAATACTATAATATTACATTAACAAAAATTTGGGGCCCCCTCCCCAGATGTTTCCTCTGGATCCGTGCCTGCTTGGTACAATTAAAATTAAAAATATAAAACAAGATTAGTATTAATAAAGTAAATGAATATTAATGATGGTAAAATATTATGGATACAAAATAGTTAATAAGCTCTAGATGATTATAAATGATGATGGAGAAACAAGATTATTATATTTTAGACATTAATGAAAGTATTATAGGCTTCAATGGATAATAATGTTATGAGGAAAAGTTTTAATTGTAAAATATGTAAAATAAATTACGGAGAGATAGTTTCTTTGTCTATTAACGCAATAAGGACTGAAGAAAAAAGTATAATTGGTGAACTGATAATTGAATTAAGATTTTTAATGGAGTTTGAGAAGGTAACAGAAAAAGAATCTGTAGGAAAGTTTTGATTACTGGTAGTTTCTACATATATCTTAGTTCTATAAATTGGTTGGAGGGGCTATTAGAAAGGTTTTTTTCTCTTCTGATAAATTGGACTTCCCCTGAAATTAACAGTGTGGTCTCAAAATTTGGTTTTGCTCTTCCGGTCTTTGGTACACATGTTCGTATGATGATTTTTTCTCCATAATTAACTCAACAGATGGGCTGATCACAATAATTCTTAGTGTTACCAAAAGTTTGACAATTATGACATTGCGTTAAGCTACGGCTTGTTGAGAATAGTTTTTCAATCACCACTTTGGTATTAATTAATGACTTAATATTATGAATATCTCATTGTTCACATTATGGACAATTTCCACAAAAAAAACTTAGGACGGAAATTTATAATTATCTTCGGAATTCTAAACGTATTTAGTTTAATATCCTAATTCAGCTGGAGCAGAAGAGATGTCAGTGAATAAGATAGAGAAGTGTAAATGTCTAATTAGATCTTGTAAGAACGTTGAAAACTCGGGACAAATGTATGGAACTGTCGTTGATGCCATTTAAGAGTTCTACAATTTTGTTGGAGTAACTACGATCTATAGGTTGAACGATGAAGTATGAAGGTTTTCGCGTGAATCCGTGTGGGCTAGTAATATTTGCGAGAACAGAGTTGAACAATTTTTTATGTAGATAGTTGGACCTGAAAAATCAATGCCTTCATCAGAGTTAGGTGGAATGGCAAGATCGTTTGTATAACAGGTTGAAATAGTATGGTTTTCATCACCAGTGTCGTAGTTGGAGAGTAATTCGTACTTGTTAGTGAGATGAAAATGTTTGATTTTTGACTACCACGATAACAGAGAGAAAAGATACGACAACTGCCAGAGGTATACATTCAATTTTCTTAAGAGGTTAGGGATTTAATTATATACATGTATTTACCGGTGTTGCGTACCTAGCCTCTGCACCTTTAAGGAACAGATGTGCCTTTATGCTGTGGTAATATAATAATCAAGAAGCCATTTTGATACTGGTAATTTTATTTCTAAGAAACAAAATAATACATAATAATAATATAAAAAAGTATAAGTAGCCCTGCTGGCTCAACAATATATAAAATAATAATAATGATAATGAGGCTCGTCAGCCTATTACCTGAGAATTGGTGTTCATTGGCGGCTTCAAACCTGAACGCTACCGTCTCAGGATACCCACAACTCGAACAATAAAAATTAATACAATATAAAATAAAGTGTGTGACAATCCCGAGAACGTGCGGCCAACGAGCCACCAGTTCAAAGATTAACTCAACCACAAATACACCACAAACAATAATATTATAATTCACAACCACTGTTCTGTAAGCATGCCTTGACCGCCCTGAATTGGGGAATAATAATTAGAATTTTTATAATACAATAATCGTGATACTTACGGAACCTTTGGATACAATATAACGACGAACAACAGAGAAACAATAATGGAATATAGTTTATAAAAAAAAAGCAAAGGTGAGCAAGTTAATGAAAATAATTAACTTAAGTTAAGTTAAGTTAAGAAGACACAAGATCGATGGGTTAAAAGTTAACAGTTAACAAATTATAAACTTAACTCTATAAGTTAAAAGTTAATATAGAAAAAAAAAATTAACTTAACTCAGTTTAAAAAAAGTTAATTTTTTTTTTAAGTAAATCACATTAAGAGTGAATGTGTCTTTCTAGTTTCTAATTTATAAATTATAAATCAATTTGGTTTAACTTTTATCATAATGTGCACTGTATACCCTTTTACTTTTTTACTATTTATTAAATTAAACTATAAAATAAATATATTAATATACACAAAATTATATTATCAAGAAAAAGTACAGAAATGTTTGTGTTATTATAGTATTGGATTATTTTTATTTTATACTGATATAGTAATATTTACGTATAAACAAAAAATTTCAAAATGTTTTTAACTTATTGGTTTTTTTTTTAAATCAACTGAGAATAGCTAAGTTATTTCAACTGTAAATTAAACTAGTTAAGTTCATAAATTAATTAGAAAACAAACTAACTAGTTAAGTTAAAAAGTTAAAAAAAAATAAACTTTTTAACTTAACTTTAACTTTTTAACTAGTTAATGCCCACTTTTGAAAAAAAGGAACTTTGCGGTGATGTGGTAACACGGATAACTAATATAATACGAAACAATTCAACACCTCTGGCTGGGAAACGACCACGCAGCTCGAAAGGCGGAAAAAGAAGAACAAGAACGGCCGGTCCGCCACACGGTTTTAACGAACCGGAACGAAGACAACATGATGTACGAAACGATAGCTCAGTGCCACCTACAAAAATTAAAACACTCGAACTTATGGAACTGTCGGTGACACTGAGGTGAATGACTTTAGAAAATACATGAAACATAACCGAACTTTTCGACCGCACACACACGGCACGAAAACAACGAAAAACAATTTAAACTAAAAATGAGATAACAGCCGCACGCACACACAGGGCAGTTATCACACAACAGCTGTTGTCAACCGCACCGCGGTGTCGCACGATACGAACCGTAAAACTCATAGAACGAAAACCCCGAAAAACGATTATAATTCAAAAAGCCAACGTTGGCGACAACAACCGGAGTATAGATATGGTAATGATCCAGGGGTATTTTTGAAAAAAATAATGAGTTTTGGGTTTCCGGAGTAGGATAAATCAAGTGAATTTAAATTTTAAAAATATAAACAAATTAAATCATAAAATTGATCTACTTTTTAGATTAATATTGCAGCACATATTGCCTATTGGTACGATATAATATCACTCTGATCGGTCAATCAATATTTATTATTTACTTTAAATTAAAATAACATGGTGAAAATGAGATAAGGATATAAAAAATCAAATAATAAATTAAAATAATATTTAGATTACGACGATATGCCCATAGACCCCTTACCCATAAACTAAACAAGATAGTAGTTCTCCCGGTGAAAGGTGGCTGACCTACACATGTTGTTACATACTTCTGCGGATGTACAAGCAGCAAACAAGGTTGTGTTGATATATTCTGTGAAAGTAGTTATTATTGTATAGTATTCTGCAATGCATCTTAAACCTGCATTTTAATTAACATGCTAGTTGGTAACTAAACTACTGTATGGTTAATATATATTTTAGGTACAAAAAGAGCATACATAATGAGGTGACCAGTATAACCCACTGACCGGTATTCATTATATATCCCCCATAAAGATATAATAATGTAAATATCTACTAAGTACCTTGCTATATTTTGTGTTTGTTTAACATTTTATTATTTTGGGAGCTCTTAGAATGGCTGTATGTTACTTGAGTCCCTAAAAAGTATATTTTTTGGGCAGTGAATTTCAACGATTTGGGACTCAAGTCGGCTATATAATTATTATCGATAGTATACACTAAAATCACTAAAATCGATATTATCGTGTCACTAAAATCAATAAACTTTATTGTATACTAAACCTCACTATTTGTGGGATGATCCATGATCCGTCGGATTGTTCGGTCAAGTGATAAGAATATTAGTATTCGGTATAATGCACGGACTAAGATATAATGGACTGGAAACTAGCAGCTTATCAGTGGCCTCGAAAGTATGTACAAGAAGTAAATGCGGGGGGTCACAACCATAATCAAGAGTTTACAGTTTTAAATATTTAGTCAAACTTTAATTATTTTGTTGCAATTTATAAATATTACAGGGAGGATATAATGAGAGTTGAGACCACGATTATAAAGAATTCTTAATAATATATAATATACGATTCTTTATAATCGTGGTTGAGACTGGCTCTGAGTAGGCACATGTAGAGGAAATAAAATAAATACATTTAATAGCAATTAAATCTACGGATCAATATACTTATAAAGTCTGACCTTCTTCTCATAAGTCATAATCGTTATTCCTATATGATTATATTTTATTTCATTGAATTCAGACGTTCTTTTGTACAGTGAAGTGGTACCACAGCCTAAGATATAATATGATAATTTGTTATCATGTTAATAAGTAAAATAATATTACCAATTAAATTTTTTTATTTGTAGGTATTTACAAGTTTAGAACATTTTTTTTTATTTGCATTTTTTTTTATCTGATTAGTGTTTATCATATTTAGTTAGCATTACTCGCTGCTAATTTCCAAGCTAAGTAATTGGCTTTTGGTGCACTAAAAAAAGAAATCTTGGGATTTCTTTTTTTACTGGTGCATCCTTTTACACTGCACTTACGAAAATCCATCATTCAAATTTATTTATTAATTAAAAATTGTTTTAATAACCATTTCTAAGTGTTTACGGGGCTAAGTAAATAGCCCGCGAAAACGCGATTATGGTTTAGATTGTGACGCCAAATAAAACCACTGGTAGCGCTGAAAACTCTCGATTATGAGTGTTGATGATAACAGAGACACCTTTTGCAGGCCGTCCCCCGTCACCCGCCCACCTTGTCGTTTCCAGTCCATTATATCTTAGTCCGTACTCCGTGGTATAATGTGTGAGAGTGCATGTGTTACTTACTTACACAGATACATCACTCGATGTACATACAATTTTATCCATACCTATCGTGGTATATTATAATAATTAGGTACATTATGATAGTGTATTATGTTAATATAATATGTGGGTATTATTTTATGTGAAGAAGGTATGGGAACATGTATATATAATACAACTTGTTGGTTCTTAGATTCGATAAGATATAGCAATTACTTTTTACTTATACAATTAATTATAAAAATCTTTAGTATTTTACTCGTATTATATTATCACATTCCCGTTTTATTCAGTACGATTCGTCAGATTAGAGCGATAGTGGTTTTCAAAATTCAAAGCATTTGATTACATTTTTTTTTAAGCTATGGAAAAAATTTGAAGTACAAAATTGGTCACGAATAATGGTTTTTATATAAATAATGGTTATAAATTCGGATATCATATCGGATATCAATAGTTAAGCAATAACAATGTTCGATGGAAGGGTACGACTAAAGGCTGTAATAGCTAAATAAAACTAGATATTAATCAAAATGTAATAAGTGATGCTTCTTCACATACTTCATGCTATAGTCCAGATGAAACCACTCACCTTAATTGACAAAAACTAAGTATTGTTACAAACGAAAAAGCCTTTCGGATCTAAGCACAAGACCTTCGAAAATTATTTATGCAGAACTAAATGCTTATTAAATTGACCATTAATGATTTAAATTTAGTTCGGAAAAGCATTTTAATACTTGTAGATCAATCCTACCAAAAATTCCAATGATTATATTATTTTATATTGCAATTATTATTTTGAATTATATATTAATTTAAAAATTATCATTATCGTGACAAAATGTAAAACATATGCATTTTTGTATTATTTACAAATGTATACCTAATTTACTTACTACTTAAACTTCTATTAAATTAAAATAAACATCAATGCATTTTTTTAGGAACATTTTAATATCGATTACATCGATATAATCGAGACGTATTTGGTTGTAAAAAACGGTAAAGCACGATTGAGCATAAAACGATTGAGCATAGACCTTTTTAGCAACACGATTGAGCATAGAATATTTTATGTGATGTTGCCAAATTCACATTTTGTAATTTATTATTTTCACGTATTATTACACCAATTATTATTATATCTGCGCCAACCGTGAGCCCAGAAAATTACAATCCGCTAAAAAAATAAAAAAAATTGAATTTAATATTCAAGCCTGCAACCAGTATTTAAATCGTAAGAATACGGAATCTTTATTAATATATTTAAGCCAACTTGGAAACAGATACCAAGGTATATCAATTTGATTAATAAATATTTTGATTTTATTATTTTCATAAGTCATAACTATTATTATTATTATTATTATTTTATTATTATCAAACAGATTTATATACTATGTTATATTTTGAATTATTATAATTATTTAAATACATTTGTTTGCATAATACATTTCAAAATTGAAAATGGCAACGTTGCAGAGCTTTTTATGATCAATCGTGTTGGTTTTCTTTTGTATTTCAATTTCCTTTGATGCCCGACAATTTATGCTTAATTGTGTCGCAAAAAAAGGGTTCTATGCTGAATCGTGTCGTAGCCGTAAAAAAAGGTATACGGTGACGCGAATAGGCTATGACCTTATTTTGATTCTTTTTTGGAGGGCCCAACTGATAATATATTGGGACGCAATTAGTATGCTCACCTTAAAATGGGTGCAAATATTTCGGCCAATCCGTAATTCAGCTGAAAAATTATAACATAGACAATTAAATTAGCATAACCGTATTTAAGCCGACAGTTAATATTGTGAGTTGTGACCAACTTGAGCTGGTGCAATACTATGGACTATGTTTTTACAAGTGGGCATCACTGCTGGATCACTGGTATATATTATATAATATCCATAGCCATGGTTACCACAATATTATTACCATGCACATTTACCATTAACGTGAAATATGGATCGGATTAAAAATTTACGGACTATCGGCTAAAATACGGTTCGGATAAAATATGTTTCGAATAAAATATGGTTCTGATTAAATATTTATTTTCTTAAATGGTTTCAAATTAAATATGTTTTAGCTTTAATATTGTTTTATGAAATACTTTCAACTGAAATAGTGTCAGCTACAATATTTTCGGATTTTTTATACTGCCTCCATTATTTCATCTGATATATTTCTGATTATTATGTTGTATTTTTTAATATAAACAAATTATTTAAATGTCTTGAAAATAATACTAATGCAGGTAAACATTGAATTTGGATACCTTTGAAATATTTGTTTTAAATCAAAAATTATACTTTATGTACATATTTTAACAATGAATTATCTATTAACATGTATATGTCTATTTCATTATCATCGTATATTTCTGTTAAAGTTTGATTTATATTTTTATAAACTTACGTATCTAAAACATATTATATAATTATAGTATTAAAAATATGATTGTGTTTCAGGTATGGAATACAGTAGAAATGTTTTACCTGGTTTAATGAAAGATGATAGTAGTATAGATAAAGGGCAGATCAATGTATGGTGTAGGCTGTTCAGGCAATTGAAACAAGACATAGCAAAACATATTCCTAAAATGAAGCCTGAAAACATTAGCACATTATCAGATATAGATAAAAAATTAAAGGACCCCAACATAAAAATTGAAAATGAAGTCTTCCCCAGTTCAGTAGTATTATTCTATCGAAGATATTTCTTAAATGATGAAGTATGTATAATGAATCAATTAAATATCAATTAAATATTAACAAACAATGTAAAATATCCAGCTTTATAATTTTTTTCTTTTACATATTTATGTAATATTTTATTGGATATACCTTAGTAGTTGGGTCTAAAAACTATACATTTATGGTCTCGACTCTAATAGGTTGGTAGGTGTAAAGTGTGAATTTTGTAAACTTCTTATAGCTTCGTTGTGCACCGAAAACTTGCACAATATTTTTAATCTACATACCAAATATTTGATTTCAACAACTTTTAGCAAGTTTAGCAAAAGGTTTGTGAAAAGCGCTAAATTGTATTTTAAATTGTGATATTTTAGTTGATTTTTGAACTGCGATAGTTTTTTACTAATGGCTAAACAATATATGTATTAACAAAAAATGTGATATTTCAAGCATATAAAATGAAAACATGAATTATGTCTAAAAAAAGATGACATTTTTACTGTATAATATGTATAGAAAAATAATATTGAATTCATATGTAATTATTTTGATGAGTACCTACTTAGCTGATGGAAATTTCATTTCTTTTTTCATTGAAATAAATATATGAATATTACAAATACATTTTACATTTAGAAATACCAATTGGAATACCATTATTGTTATAATATCAGACTAACGAAGTTCAAATTATACTCTCTACAATTTTCTATACCTTAAAGAATGGTTTGAAATTTTCTCAAAATCGATAAAGTAGTACGCTAACTTGTCCACTTCTCTCTAGTCACTATACACGCATTACACACTATGTACATAGATCAGTTGGTGTGTGAGTGTTGAGTGCATCGAAGTATTTCGCTAAAGGGCCGAAGGACTCATATTATTGTTCGTGTTCGGTCCAAACAGTTTTCAATTTATCATATATACTATAAAAACAAATTAAATGTGGTCTCAATAATTAAATTGGATATATTATTATATTTAGTTATTATATATTTATCTAATACTCCTAGTAATGATTTAAAGGATTCTGATTTTAAATGTTTAGTTAAGTCAAATTTAACTTAGCTTGTTTTTTATATTCAATAATTTGTATTTAGTTATTATTATATTTATTAGCAGTTATTATTCTTTTTTAGTCATAAAAATATATTAGTTAACTTTTAACTTGACTTAACTTCCTTCTTCTCAGATAAACTTCACTCAACGAATTAAAACAAAAAAAATAATAATTACAAAGCCTACATTGGATCGACCTTATAATTTTTAACCTGCTTTAAAAGAAATAAGTTATATTATTTTGCATTAGTAACAAATATTATACCATCAATTTTAGATAATTGAAGAAAAAACGATGGAAATCTTTAAAGACTGGGCAAATAAAATAGATGTTAATTCCATTGACAAAGATATTATGTATACCAAAAATATTTCAATGTACAGTTTTTTAGTGTTCTTTAGTTTCAGAGGAACAGATGATGATAAATTAGAAAATTTAATTAAAGCAATTCAACTGCCGGTCTTATCGGTCGAAGTAAGTAGTACATTTATAACTTTAACCATTCTAGGGATACTTCAGAAATAGTTTAAACAAAAAATAATGAAATACCTTTGTTCGAACACTGATGAAGCGTCGGCGTATTTCTCGGGGATGCACCAGACGAGAGGCGGCTTACCACCTCCTCTGTCCAGTGTTCGACTGTTGTCCGTTAAGTACCTTCGGTAGGCCGAACCTCCGATTGTTACAAAATTGTCTTTTCCTGACGGTTGAGATCAAAGCTGCATTGAGTCCGCTTGACTCCGCATGTACATTCGACGTGTTCGATGATAAGTTGTCTTTCTTTTCCTTGCTGTTCGAGAGTCGAGTCAGCCCAAGTGTCTTGTATTTGTAAACCTGAATATCGTCAACCGAGATAGTCGATATGAGTGGTTCCATATGAACATAAGACCAGTAGGACTGTCATTTTCTGGAATGGAATTTGGAGACCCTGCAATTGCGGATATCAAGGGTTCAATCAATCGTCTTCATGTCAGGACCATAGAGACCAGAGAGTGTCATCAGTCATGCCGTACGTTAGATAATATTGTGGTTGAGGGTAACACGCCAGCAACAGTTTGGATATGTACTTGTATTATCGTGTGTATACGCCGATTACTTCAGACAAACACAATAATCGAATAAACAATAATGTAAGCACCATTAAAAAAAGTTGGTGTCTGGTGAAAATCGATTCACATGATCACCACTACTCAAACCACATTTTTCTAGTCCTATCACTCATATTTTATCACTTACCCAAGTTTACTACATTTGCTAAAACTTACTGACTAAGACTAAATACCGACTATTGTAGCACATTACATACATGTTTACTTAATCTAGTTAATTGTAATAATTATTAATTTTAAGTTTATGCAATTTTATTTCTTTTTGTCAATAATTATGTTTGATAACATTTGGTACAAAAGTATTCACGTTAGGCGGCTCACATCAAGGGCCTTGCTTTTTCTTAAAGTACCAATTCTAATTACTAAGTAGATTAAAAACACTAAGTACCTACTAAATAACACTCAATATCATTGGTTGAAACAAATTGTATGCTCAAAAGTAAAAAAAAAAAAACAGAAATATAGTATAGTATATGAGTAAAAAAATAAATTTGTTGCATGATTCTAAGGGAATTCTAAGGGATACCAAAATATAGATGTTTGTATTTTGGTAATTTTATGTTACATTAATTTATAACTTAGAACCTTACTAATTTCAATATTTTTTAGGATAGATTATTAAACTATAAGGCAAATCAACTGGCACTGGAATTTCTTTCATTTTTTTTGGGTGATTCTAATTTTGCAATTATTTTGCCTTTTTATTCGAAAATTGAAATACAGATGAAACAAAACCAGGGTAATTATATTATTATTAATATTTGTATGATACATAGAATATTAGTCGATAATATGTAGAAATTGTTTAATATTATTAAGTGAGAAAAAGTATTCGATTGGGTACAAAACCGGTATCTTAGTCTATATTATAATATATTTATACATAATATACTATACTCTTTATTTAAATTGGTATTAAAGCAATTTATTTTCTTAATAATGTTGCAGTAAGATGAATTAATTTTCACCGAAAACATTGCATTAGAGAGTAATAAGAATAATATTAATAAACTTTAACAAAAAAAATTAAATAATCATTTTTTCAAAAAAATATCAAATTTAAACTTAAAATATCAGTTAATGAAAACTGTACTGACATATTTTTTTAGAATTGTTGTTAGTTTGAAGATGTAGGCGTGTGATCAATCGTTAGTGTTCAGTGATCCCGGAAAAACTGTTTTTTTTTAAAATTCATACTGTTCGCACCTTTGATGGGACGTGGTCAACAATTTATTAATATAACAACTTCGTCTTATTCATGTGGACAGTATTCCAAATTTAAGTACGTGTTTTTGTTATAAAAATAATGATTATAATTCAACAATTACAAACAGCACGGAAGACGTGTTGTTCACTGGTTAAGAACTTTCGTGGTATTTAGGCGACTGCAGATTACATAAAGTCGATAGCGAATCAATCTCGCTAAGACGACAGTGGACGACTAGCTGCACTCCAACAATATTATTAATAATAATCAAAATTAACTTATCGTAAATTTCACACTACATCTCGGTACACAACATGCCGGAAGCCTTGAAACATTGATTTCAAAATATGTAATGAACAAATATGTGATACATCATTTCTTGAATAGATCTTATACAACTATCGCAGAGAAAAAAACCAATCCTACATTGTATTTACAAAATACACGATCTATAGACAACAGTTAATACAACAATTTTTACAATAAATGAGTTTCGTAATAATTTATAATACAATCAAAAACAAAAAATAAATATAAAAAAAAAAACTGGAGTAGTCAAACAAATGTATCAAAATTAATTTAGCACGAATAATAGATGGTTCGATGAATCCTAGTGGGTCGAATAAACAGGTCATTCTTGGCAGAATTTTGGTAATTTCAGTAATTTGTTCACTGTCGTCTGTCTTTGAGGTGTTTTTCTTGTAATCTGTATTGTAACGTATCAGCATTAAAACTCCGATATAGTCCCAGTATTTTGGTTACCTATTGCATTATTAAATGTTTCGTGTGTGATGATATTTTTAACATCATTAACGTATGCTAGTAGGTCCAAAATAAAATTAATATTATCTGACGTCTTAATTCCGATTTCTCATCCCGCCGAACCCAAAGCCTCAATGAGTCACCTAATTTCGGGTTTTGTTTGACAAACTCTTTCCGCTAGTTTCCCAAGACAGCCGGCTGCTAAAAATGATGTGGGTACTGCTCCGTACATCAATAAATTAATTAATCGCCTTCAATAGAAATATTATTTTAATAGGTACGCTAGGGTTCTCCGCCATAGTATTCACTGAAAACTTCGATGTTCTTCAGTTACTCAAAATTATCTTCACGATATCGGTCGATAAGACGTAATAATGTATGTGAACCCGTGTTACAATGAACAACGAATCATCTTGGAGAACAGGATCTTCTAACAACAAATCATTTACGCCATTATCGGATTAACATAATGACTTGTCGAAAACTTTTCTCAAACTTGTCGACGTGATAGACTCTTCCATAACCACGTGATGTGGAAAGTAACAAGTATTAACATTATTGATGCATTCATAATATTTATTCTATATGTCCTAGCTGACTCTTCATATTTATTTACGAATATACCATTACATATATCATATTAGATATTTCATATCTCATTACCCGAAAGATAAAAAAGATGTTTCCCGATATTATATGAATCGACCATTTTTAATATGCAATTACGGTACACCATGAAACGTCCGTCATTGGAGCGTGCTACTGTGTCATCAAAATATTTTTTACATATTTCATCTTCTGTTGCAAACGAATCATCGATTTTGAATTCTTCCATACGCCAGGAACATGGTAAAATATATTTTTTTAATTAGCTCTGTGTGTGTCAGTGTAGCTTGATGAGCAGGGCTAATTGCCGTTTCAGTTCTAGCTCTAAACTCGATACCAGCTTAGATACAGCCAGCTCAACTTTGTTTTTTGAAACACCGGGTCATTACAATGTCGTTTTATTTTTCGATGGCATATAGTAAAATTAAAAAGTGTGTAGAACCAATAATACATCCATCTTTTGTGGAACGCGAAATGACGGATTAGCTAACTTAATATTTACCGGTGTACAGCATACATTTGTTATATTTTTTGCCGGGAAATTGTCTGTAATTTTTGGAACTACTAAAATTGTAATCTTTGAAACAGGACTCGAAGCTCGCGTGCACGTACAAATGTATGGTTGCTTTACAGAATCCATACCGTTGATCCTAATTTTTTTTTAAGTTCAAGGCCTGAACTAATTCTTCAATTATGAAAATACTTTGGTCGGAGTGTGTCAGAATATTGTCTTTAACTATTCTACGAATTTTCTTTTACGTCACTTCGCTCACATATGATTTTGACGTGGAACTGAATTAATAATTTGTCGTTTCTATATCTCGATATTAAGTTTTTCCAATAGTGTTCGTATTTATTTGCTGTGGTTTAGACATTCTTAATCCAATTAATGTTGTGGTTCGTTGCTTCACGATGAACGCAAATAGAAAAAAAATTGTATCGGCGTTATTTTAATATTTGTAATATTTGATAAGTGGCATGAACATATAGTGAAACGATATTCAGTCAGCTTAATAACCGCTAAAAACCGGTGTATTTAGGGTGGCCAGATTTATCAATGACGGCGAGGTGTTGCTCTCTACACGCGACGACGTTCGTGAGGACACTTCCTTGAAGGCTACCAGACTTCTTTGGATCTCACTCTGCGTACTAGGCTTCTTATAAAGAGAAAATCTATGGTTTACTGGCTAGCAAACATTTGGAAATTTGAAGTTGTTCCTTTGTATTTTTTTAAAAATATTTTGTTCTTGAGTTGAGACACGAAATAATGATTTTGATTTATCAATTCAACTATTTTAAATAATCGTAATACGAACAATGGATTCACGGTGATCCTGCATCGTACAAATGCACTTAACGCGATATTAGATGGCTTACTGTACTAAATTTATCTAGCAACTAAAAAAAAACACACACTACACGTTTCTCATAAACCACGTGAACGAACGATGAGTTATCGATTCCTAGTCGAATAAAAATTACACAATTATTACGAATGGCACAGAAGATGCGTTGCTTACAGGTAGTGAGCTCTTCGTGGTCATAAGACGACTG
Source organism: Myzus persicae (assembly GCF_001856785.1). NCBI lineage: Eukaryota > Metazoa > Arthropoda > Insecta > Hemiptera > Aphididae > Myzus > Myzus persicae. The sequence continues at coordinate 61,727 of NW_019104387.1, forward strand.
CGGCTTACATAAAGTGTATAGACTGTATAGTCGATAGCGAATCTATAAGTGGTCCGACAATACTTTTAATAATAATTAAAATATACCTTTCGTAGATCGCATAATACATTTCGGGACGAAAAACTTTTTCTTATACAAAAATAAATAATAAGATCATAAAATATATTTAATAATATAAGCTGATAGATCATCCATGAGAACTACGAATCGTTTATCTTATACAATGATATACATTGAATTTAAATTTCATATATCCACTAAAGTATACTGTATCACAATGTGGTATTCACTTACAAACATTTTTTAATCTTAGGTAATATAACAACAACATTTTTTTAAGAAATTCCAACTGTTAAATAGTTGACACATTTTTTGACATTTTTCAACTACTTGTTTATGATACAAACACAATAGAAAAGTGATATTTTTATTTGAAATTTGTTAATATTTACATAGTGACACTTAACTAAGTCTACATATGAAATCATTAATAAAATATGTGCTTAATGCTATTTGAAACATTTTTTTTATACAGTACAGTTGTTGTTCTGTATCATAGATTAATCATAATTAATCCTTTATTTTTAAACTAAATGTATTAAGTAATTATTATTTTATGATTACTTTATTTTTTATTTTTAGTCTTCAAAACAACAATATTTCCCAAATTAAAGGATGTTTATTATTTTAATAGAAATAATAAAAAACTTATGGGAAAACTCTTTGAAGTAAGATTTTAAAATTATAATTCACTTACGTACAAGTTATGTAAGTCTTCAAAATAAAACTTTTGAAATAACATGTTTCTAAATTATATGATTGTGTATTTTTGAGATCATATGTTGCCAGGAGATCTTCATTATTGTCATTATTAAATGCTAAGTATTTTATGAAATATGAAATATTGTGTATCTACACATGAAATGTATCTTATATATTGGATATAATCAGGAAATAATTATGTTTAATGGAATATACAAATAATTTCTAGTGTTATAATTACATTCACATTGGCTAAAAGAAATAACCTGTTTATTCTTAAGGCATAAAGGTTGACATAATTTTCATTCGATTTAAATGAGTCATTTTTTCTTTTTGATTAGTGCTTTTCGACGAATAATCAACTTTTATTTAATGAGGATATAATTATTGTTTACACGCATGATTCAAATAATATAACACTTAATACTTAATGTTTTCAGAATCTATTAAATTCTAGTACTGGAATTAATGAGAGAATATTGCATGTAATATTGACTGCAGCAACAGAAATTGTTGATATAAACTCAACAGAATACAAAAAAAATATTAAAAATATCAAAGGAGGTATAGTAAAGTTGTATTATCTTAATCCTACAGTTATTATTATAATGTAAAATTATCAGTTTTCATGGTATTGACTAACTAAAATACTCGTAAATTTGAAGACTGGACTTCCCCACGTAAAGTTGTAAATTTGTGTTTTACCAACAATCATTTGTATGATAACTAATATTGTACATTTATGTCACTTTGATATTAATTAATATGAAACACATAATCTTATTTTTTATTTTTATTTTTTATCAAGGTTTGGGCAATTATGAGAGTGCTTTGATTTAACTAGAACAAATATAGTTAATCTATGTTTCTATGCATACCTACAACTTGATTTCGATAATCTGAAATTTCATAATAATATTGAATCTAAAAATTTGTCATTAACTTGTCCATACCATTTTGTGTCCGTGATGTTAGCATTTCATCTTTATTTACAGAAAATATTTTTTAATAAGTTTTTGTTATATAACTTTCCTTTTATGTTCAAAAATCATTCATATACCATTTAAGTTTTTATTTTTTTCACCTTTTACAAACCTTTAAAATCATTAGCAGTTATAAAAAAGTAAAATGTTATAAAAAATAAATTCACACGTGTTACAACTGTACAACTCATACCGAATAATATCGATGGAAGTCGATTTTATTGCTCTAAGACAGAGGTTCCCAAACTTTTTTGCTCTGTAGACCACTTGCCAACTTTTTCCATTTTCGTAGACCCTTAAAATTAAATTTTTACAGATTTATCTAGGTGTTTTTCATAGCTTACACAGCACTGCCTACCTGAGTAGGCTTTAATATGGAGTACATTTTTTTTTAAATTAAAAACGTGTTGTTTGTAATAATAATAATACCTTAATTTATTTAATAATGACAATATTCAAATAATTTTTTTAGTAATTAAAACA